>NC_074670.1:81706364-81743864 GCF_029448725.1 Salvelinus fontinalis
CCTTGCCGTGTCTGAATCCTGGCTTAGGAAGGCCACCAACAATTCTGAAATTTCCATCCCTAACTATAACATTTTCCGACAAGATAGAACTGAAAAAGGGGGCGGAGTTGCAATGTCCTGCAGAGATAGGCTGCAGAGTTCTGTCTTACTAACCAGGTCTGGACCCAAACAATTAGAGCTTCTACTTTTAAAAATCCACCTTTCCAGAAACAAGTCTCTCACCGTCGCCGCTTGTTATAGACCACCCTTTGCCCCCAGCTATGCCCTGGACACCATATGTGAATTGATTGCCCCCCATCTATCTTCAGAGATTGTACTGTTAGGTGACCTAAACTGGGATATGCTTAACACCCCGGCCGTCCTACAATCTAAGCTAGATGCCCTCAATCTCACACAAATGATCAAGGAACCTACCAGGTACAACCCTAAATCCGTAAACACGGGCACCCTCATAGATATCATCCTGACCAACCTGCCCTCTAAATACACCTCTGCTGTCTTCAACCAGGATAGCAGCAATCACTGCCTCATTACCTGCATCCGTAATGGGTCCGTGGTCAAACGACCTCCACTCATCACTGTCAAATGCTCCCTAAAACACTTCAGTGAGCAGGCCTTTCTAATCGACCTGGCCCGGGTATCCTGGAAGGATATCGACCTCATTCCATCAGTAGAGGATGCCTGGTTGTTCTTTAAAAATGCCTTCCTCGCCATCTTAAATAAGCATGCCCCATTCAAACCATTTAGAACCAGTAACAGATATAGCCCTTGGTTCACTCCAGACCTGACTGCCCTTGACCAGCACAAAAACATCCTGTGGCGTACTGCATTAGGATCGAATAGCCCCCGCGATATGCAACTTTTCAGGGAAGTTAGGAACAAATATACACAGGCAGTTAGGAAAGCAAAGGCTAGCTTTTTCAAGCAGAAATGGAAGTGGAAACAGAAGTGGTTCCTGTAGCACTAATTCCAAAAAGTTTTGGGACACTGTAAAGTCCATGGAGAATAAGAGCACCTCCTCCCAGCTGCCCACTGCACTGAGGATAGGATACACTGTCACCACCGATAAATATACAATAATTGATCATTTCAATAAGCATTGTTCTACGGCTGGCCATGCTTTCCACCTGGCTACCCATACCCCGGCCAACAGCTCTGCACCGCCTGCAGAATCTTGCCTCCCACTTCTCCGGGAGGGAGCTTAGGCAAGCCTTTGCTCTCTTTCTAAAATTATCTGCAGCCATTGTTGCAACCCCTATTACCAGCCTTTTCAACCTATCTTTCGTATCGTCCGAGATCCCTAAAGATTGGAAAGCTGCCGCGGTCATCCCCCTCTTCAAAGGGGGTGACACTCTAGACCCAAACTGTTACAGACCTATATCCATCCTGCCCTGCCTTTCTAAGGTCTTCGAAAGCCAAGTTAATAAACAGATCACTGACCATTTCGAATCCCACAGTACCTTTTCCGCTGTGCAATCTGGTTTCCGAGCTGGTCATGGCTGCACCTCAGCCATGCTCAAGGTACTAAACGATATCATAACCGCCATCGATAAAAGACAGTACTGTGCAGCCGTCTTCATTGACCTGGCCAAGGCTTTTGACTCTGTCAATCAAATCAAATGTATTAATAAAGCCCTTCTTACATCAGCTGATATCACAAAGTGCTGTACAGAAACCCAGCCTAAAACCCCAAACAGCAAGCAATGCAGGTGTAGAAGCACGGTGGCTAGGAAAAACTCCCTAGAAAGGCCAGAACCTAGGAAGAAACCTAGAGAGGAACCAGGCTATGAGGGGTGGCCAGTCCTCTTCTGGCTGTGCCGGGTGGAGATTATAACAGAACATGGCCAAGATGTTCAAATGTTCATAGATGACCAGCAGGGTCAAATAATAATAATCACAGTGGTTGTAGAGGGTGCAACAGGTCAGCACCTCAGGAGTAAATGTCATTTGGCTTTTCATAGCCGATCATTCAGAGTATCTCTACCGCTCCTGCTGTCTCTAGAGAGTTGAAAACAGCAGGTCTGGGACAGGTAGCACGTCCGATGAACAGGTCAGTGTTCCATAGCCACAGGCAGAACAGTTGAAACTGGAGCAGCAGCACGGCCAGGTGGACTGGGGACAGCAAGGAGTCATCAGGCCAGGTAGTCCTGAGGCATGGTCCTAGGCCTCAGGTCCTCCGAGAGATTGAAAGAAAGACAGAGAGAATTAGAGAGAGCATACTTAAATTCACACAGGACACCGGATAAGACAGGAGAAGTACTCCAGATATAACAAACTGACCCTAGCCCCCCGACACATAAACTACTGCAGCATAAATACTGGAGGCTGAGACAGGAGGGGTCAGGAGACACTGTGGCCCCATCCGACGATACCCCCGGACAGGGCCAAACAGGCAGGATATAACCCCACCCACTTTGCCAAAGCACAGCCCCCACACCACTAGAGGGATATCTTCAACCACCAACTTACCATCAATCCCCATATTCTTATCAGCAGACTCAATAGCCTTTGTTTCTCAAATGACTGCCTGGTTCACCTACTACTTCGCCGAGTTCAGTGTGTCAAATCGGAGGGCCTGTTGTCTGGACCTCTGGCAGTCTCTGAGGTACCACAGGGTTCAATTCTCGGGCTGACTCTTTTCTCTGTATATATCAACGACGTCGCTCTTGCTGCACGTGATTCCCTGATCCACCTCTACGCAGACGACACCATTCTGTATACATCTGGCATTTCTTTCAATGTGTTAACAAACCTCCAAACGAGCTTCAATGCCATACAACAATACTTCCATGGCCTCCAACTGCTCTAAAACGCTAGTAAAACCAAATGCATGCTTTTCAACCGTTCGCTGCCTGCACCCGCACGCCCGACTAGCATCACCACCCTGGACGGTTCCGACCTAGAATATGTGGACAACTACAAATACCTAGGTGTCTGGTTATCAAATCAAGAATCAAATCAAATCAAGAATCGTCTTTCTATTTCGCATCAAAGCCTCCTTCACTCACGCCGCCAAACTTACCCTCGTAAAACTGACTATCTTACCGATCCTCGACTTCGGCGATGTCATCTACAAAATAGCTTCCAACACTCTACTCAGCAATCTGGATGCAGTCTATCACAGTGCCATCCGTTTTGTTACCAAATCACCTTATACGACCCACCACTGCGACCTGTATGCTCTAGTAGGCTGGCCCTCGCTACATATAAGGCCCTCGCCAGCCCCACTGGCTCCAGGTCATCTATAAGTCTATGCTAGGTAAAACCCGCCTTATCTCAGCTCACTGGGCACCATAGCAACACCCACTCGTAGCACACGCTCCAGCAGGTATATCTCACTGGTCATCCCCAAAGCCAACACCTCGTTTGGCCGCCTTTCCTTCCAGTTCTCTGCTGCCAGTGACTGGAACGAATTGCAAAAAATCGCTGAGGCTGGAGACCTAAGTTTCCCTCACTAACTTTAAACATCAGCTATCTGAGCAGCTAACCGATCACTGCAGCTGTTACATAGCCCATCTGTAAATAGCCCACCTATCTACCTACCTCATCCCCATATTGTTTTTATTTACTTTTCTGCTCTTTTGCACACCAGTATCACTACTTACACACCATCATCTGCTCATCATCATCTGCTCATCTATCACTCCAGTGTTAATCTGCTAAATTGTAATTACTTCGCTACTATGGCCTATTCATAGCCTTACCTCCTCACGCCATTTGCACACGCTGTATATAGACCTTATTTTTTTCTATTGTGTTATTGACTGTTCGCTTGTTTTACTCCATGTGTAACTCTGTGTTGTTGTTTCTGTC
Organism: Salvelinus fontinalis; assembly: GCF_029448725.1. Taxonomy (NCBI): domain Eukaryota; kingdom Metazoa; phylum Chordata; class Actinopteri; order Salmoniformes; family Salmonidae; genus Salvelinus; species Salvelinus fontinalis. The sequence continues at coordinate 81,710,178 of NC_074670.1, forward strand.
ACACTGCTTTGCTTTATTCTTGGCCAGGTCGCAGTTGTAAATGAAATCTTGTTCTCAACTGGCCTACATGGTTAAATAAAGGTGAAATAAATAACAATTTAACAAAATTACGGAGAGATGATTATCTTTTACGTTTTGCTTCAGACTGAACATTACTCAGTGTTGTGTTGGATGGTGTTTCCAGGTTCAGACTGAACATTACTCAGTGTTGTGGTGGATGGTGTTTCCAGGTTCAGACTGAACATTACTCAGTGTTGTGTTGGATGGTGTTTCCAGGTTCAGACTGAACATTACTCAGTGTTGTGTTGGATGGTGTTTCCAGGTTCAGACTGAACATTACTCAGTGTTGTGTTGGATGGTGTTTCCAGGTTCAGACTGAACATTACTCAGTGGTGTGTTGGATGGTGTTTCCAGGTTCAGACTGAACATTACTCAGTGTTGTGTTGGATGGTGTTTCCAGGTTCAGACTGAACATTACTCAGTGGTGTGTTGGATGGTATTTCAAGGTTCCCGCGGTTTCTTCTGCAGGTTTTGGTTTGTTAGAAGTTTCATCTTGATAGTCCTTTGTAGTAAAATCAAGGTTTTAGGTATGGAATTCTGATTTGGTTTGATGGTTTAGATCTATCCCGTATAAGTTTATACGTAAGTTTATCATTTATCCAACTATAATTCTAATTTTTCAGAAGAACTCAGGAGCCCATGAGCTCATGATCTCCCTCCCTCCCTCCCTCCCTCCCTCCATCCCTCCCTCCCTCCCTCCCTCCCTCCCTCCCTCCCTCCCTCCCTCCCTCCCTCCCTCCCTCCCTCCCTCCTGAGCTCATGATGTCTCTCTCTCTCTCTCTCTCCCTTTCTCTCTCTGTCTCTTTCTGTCTCTGACTCTTTCTCCCCCAGAAAGGAGATTTGGAGGTTGTTAGTCACTTATGGCTGATTTGGGAATAGAGAGACTGAGGTAGGCCTCATTGGCTTCTGATAAAGCAGCTCTGCTGACGCACTGATGAGACAACCACCTCCTTCCTCCGACGTGGAGGAGGAGAGACCTGGTCCACCAGGAAGGGACAGACAGAGAGCGAGATAGATGCCGGCCGGTCACTGACCCAAAGAAACCCAGTGACGTATTGGTCATTTTCTCTCTCAGTACTTCTCTCACTCACACACACACACACACACACACACACACACACACACACACACACACACACACACACACACACACACACACACACACACACACACACACACACACACACACACACACACACACACACACACACACACACACACACACACACACACACACACACACACACACACATCACTGCACTCTATACTCCTCTGTAAACTGGTCATCTCTGTATACCCGTCGCAAGACCCACTGGTTGATGCTTATTTATAAAACCCTCTTAGGCCTCACTCCCCCCTATCTGAGATATCTACTGCAGCCCTCATCCTCCACATACAACACTCGTTCTGCCAGTCACATTCTGTTAGGCCTCACTCCCCCCCTATCTGAGATACCTACAGCAGCCCTCATCCTCCACATACAACACCCGTTCTGCCAGTCACATTCTGTTAAAGATCCCCAAAACACACACATCCCTGGGTCGCTCCTCTTGTCAGTTCGCTGCAGCTAGCGACTGGAACGAGCTGCAACAAACACTCAAACTGGACAGTTTTATCTCAATCTCTTCATTCAAAGACTCAATCATGGAAACTCTTACTGACAGTTGTGGCTGCTTTGTGTGATGCATTGTTGTCTCTACCTTCTTGCCCTTTGTGCTGTTGTCTGTGCCCAATAATGTTTGTACCCTGTTTTGTGCTGCTACCATGTTGTGGTGCTACCATGTTGCTGCCATGCTGTGTTGTCATGTGTTGCTGCCATGTTGTGTTGCTGCCATGCTGTGTTGTCATGTGTTGCTGCCATGCTGTGTTGTCATGTGTTGCTGCCATGTTGTGTTGCTGCCATGTTGTGTTGTCATGTTGTGTTGCTACCGTGTTGTGTTGTCATGTGTTGCTACCATGCTGTGTTGCTGCCATGCTGTGTTGTCATGTGTTGCTACCATGCTGTGTTGTCATGTGTTGCTGCCATGTTGTGTTGCTGCCATGCTGTGTTGTCATGTGTTGCTGCCATGCTGTGTTGTCATGTGTTGCTGCCATGTTGTGTTGCTGCCATGCTGTGTTGTCATGTGTTGCTGCCATGTTGTGTTGTCATGTGTTGCTGCCATGTTGTGTTGCTGCCATGCTGTGTTGTCATGTGTTGCTGCCATGTTGTGTTGTCATGTGTTGCTGCCATGTTGTGTTGCTGCCATGTTGTGTTGTCATGTGTTGCTGCCATGTTGTGTTGTCATGTGTTGCTGCCATGTTGTGTTGCTGCCATGCTGTGTTGTCATGTGTTGCTGCCATGTTGTGTTGCTGCCATGCTGTGTTGTCATGTGTTGCTGCCATGCTGTGTTGTCATGTGTTGCTGCCATGTTGTGTTGTCATGTGTTGCTGCCATGTTGTGTTGTCATGTGTTGCTGCCATGTTGTGTTGTCATGTGTTGCTGCCATGTTGTGTTGTCATGTGTTGCTGCCATGTTGTGTTGTCATGTGTTGCTGCCATGTTGTGTTGTCATGTGTTGCTGCCATGTTGTGTTGCTGCCATGCTGTGCTGTCATGTGTTGCTGCCATGTTGTGTTGTCATGTGTTGCTGCCATGTTGTGTTGCTGCCATGTTGTGTTGTCATGTGTTGCTGCCATGTTGTGTTGTCATGTGTTGCTGCCATGTTGTGTTGCTGCCATGCTGTGTTGTCATGTGTTGCTGCCATGTTGTGTTGCTGCCATGCTGTGTTGTCATGTGTTGCTGCCATGCTGTGTTGTCATGTGTTGCTGCCATGTTGTGTTGTCATGTGTTGCTGCCATGTTGTGTTGTCATGTGTTGCTGCCATGTTGTGTTGTCATGTGTTGCTGCCATGTTGTGTTGTCATGTGTTGCTGCCATGTTGTGTTGTCATGTGTTGCTGCCATGTTGTGTTGTCATGTGTTGCTGCCATGTTGTGTTGCTGCCATGCTGTGTTGTCATGTGTTGCTGCCATGTTGTGTTGTCATGTTGTGTTGCTACCATGCTGTGTTGTCATGTGTTGATACCATGCTGTGTTGTCATGTGTTGCTGCCATGCTGTGTTGTCATGTGTTGCTGCCATGTTGTGTTGTCATGTGTTGCTGCCATGTTGTGTTGCTGCCATGTTGTGTTGTCATGTGTTGCTGCCATGTTGTGTTGCTGCCATGCTGTGTTGTCATGTGTTGCTGCCATGTTGTGTTGTCATGTGTTGCTGCCATGCTGTGTTGTCATGTGTTGCTGCCATGTTGTGTTGTCATGTGTTGCTGCCATGTTGTGTTGCTGCCATGCTGTGTTGTCATGTGTTGCTGCCATGCTGTGTTGTCATGTGTTGCTGCCATGTTGTGTTGTCATGTGTTGCTACCATGCTGTGTTGTCATGTGTTGCTACCATGCTGTGTTGTCATGTGTTGCTGCCATGTTGTGTTGTCATGTGTTGCTGCCATGTTGTGTTGCTGCCATGTTGTGTTGTCATGTGTTGCTGCCATGTTGTGTTGCTGCCATGCTGTGTTGTCATGTGTTGCTGCCATGTTGTGTTGTCATGTGTTGCTACCATGCTGTGTTGTCATGTGTTGCTACCATGCTGTGTTGTCATGTGTTGCTACCATGCTGTGTTGTCATGTGTTGCTACCATGCTGTGTTGTCATGTGTTGCTACCATGCTGTGTTGTAATGTGTTGCTGCCATGTTGTGTTGTCATGTGTTGCTGCCATGTTGTGTTGCTGCCATGCTGTGTTGTCATGTGTTGCTGCCATGTTGTGTTGTCATGTGTTGCTGCCATGTTGTGTTGCTACCATGCTGTGTTGTCATGTGTTGCTACCATGCTGTGTTGTCATGTGTTGCTGCCATGCTGTGTTGTCATGTGTTGCTACCATGCTGTGTTGTCATGTGTTGCTGCCATGCTGTGTTGCTGCCATGCTGTGTTGTTGTCTTAGGTCTCTCTTTATGTAGTGTAGTGTTGTCTCTCTTGTCATGATGTGTGTTTTGTCGTATATTTTTATTTAATTTATTTATATTTTTAATCCCAGAACCCGTCCCCGCAGGAGGCCTTTTGCCTTTTGGTAGGCCGTCATTGTAAATAAGAATTTGTTCTTAACTGACTTGCCTTGTTAAATAAAGGTTAAATTAAATGAAATAAAAAAGCACTTAAATGAACTAGTTCTTTCCTTGCAGCACTGGACCACACGACTGGACAATAATCAAGATAAGACAAAACTAGAGCCTGCAGAACTTGCTTTCTGGAGTGTGGTGTCAAACAGAGCATCTCTTTATTATGGCCAGATCTCTTCCCATCTTTACAACCATTGAATCATTATGTTTTGACCATTACAGTATACAATCTAAGGTAACGCCAAGTAATTTAGTCCCCTCAACTTGTTCAACAACCACATCATTCATTACCAGATTCAGCTGAGGTCTAGAACTTAAGGAGTGATTTGTACCAAATACAATGCTCTTAGTTTTAGAGATGTTCAGGACCAGTTTATTACTGGCCACCCATTCCAAAACAGACTGCAACTCTTTGTTAGGGGTTTCAGTGACTTCATTAGCTGTGGTTGCTGATGCGTATATGGTTGAATCATCAGCATACATGTACACACATGCTTTGCTTAATTCTAGGACACACGTTCCGCTAGCGGAACCCCTCGACAACATTCCGCTGAAAAGGCAGCAGGAAATTCAAAAATATTTTTGGGAAATATGTAACTTTCAAACATTAACAAGTCCAATACAGCAAATGAAAGATAAACATATTGTTAATCTACCCATTAATGTCCGATTTAAAAAATGCTTTACAGCGAAAACACAACATATGATTATGTTAGATCACAAAAAACACACAGCCATTTTCCCAGCCAAAGATAGGAGTCACAAAAGCAGAAATAGAGATAAGATTAATCACTAACCTTTGATGATCTTCATCAGATGACACTCATAGGACATCATGTTACACAATACATGTATGTTTTGTTCGATAATGTGCATATTTATTTCCAAAAACCGCAGTTTACATTGGCGCAATGTTCAGAAATGCCTCCAAAATATCCGGAGAAATTGCAGAGAGCCACATCAAATAACAGAAATACTCATCATAAACTTTGTTGAAAGATAAATGTTTTACATATAATTAAAGATACACTTGTTCTTAATGCAACCGCTGTGTCAGATTTTAAAAAACTTTACGGAAAAAGCACAACATGCAATAATCTGAGACGGCGCTCAGACAGAAACAATATTTCTCCGCCATGTTGGAGTCAACAGAAATACGAAAATACATCATAAATATTCCCTTACCTTTGATGATCTTCATCAGAATGCACTCCCAGGAATCCTAGTTCCACAAGAAATTGTAGTTTTGTTCGATAATGTCCATTATTTATGTCCAAGTAGCTACTTTTGTTAGCACGTTTAGTACACATATCCAAACGCTCGTTCAGGTCCAGGCGAACTTCGGACGAAAACTTCAAAAGTTATATTACAGGTCGAATAAACTTGTCAAACTAAGTATAGAATCAATCTTTAGGATGTTGTTATCATAAATATCCAATAACGTTCCAACCGGAGCATTCCTTTGTGTCTCTAGAAGTAATGGAACGCAAGTCGCTATCATGTGGAATGCGCTTGACCAGGACTTGGCTCTCTGCCAGACCACTGACTCAAACAGCTCCCATCCGGTCCCACATCACAGTAGAAGCTTCATTCAACGTTCTACAGACTGTTGACATCTAGTGGAAGCCGTAGGAAGTGCAAACAGATCCATATCTTACAGGGAATTAAATCGGCGATGAGTTGAAAATCGACCAGCCTCAGAATTCCCACTTCCTGTTTGGATTTTTTCTCAGGTGTTTGCCTGCCATATGAGTTCTGTTATACTCACAGACATCATTCAAACAGTTTTAGAAACTTCAGAGTGTTTTCTATCCAATAGTAATAATAATATGGATATATTATCATCTGGGACAGAGTAGAAAGCAGTTCACTCTGGGCACTCTATTCATCCAAAGTGAAAATGCTGCCCCCTATCCCTAAAAAGTTAATGCCAATGGCAGGTCATTGGTAAAAATAGAAAAGAGTAGAGGGCCTAGAGAGCTGCCCTGCGGTACACCACACTTTATATGTTTGACATTAGAGATGCTTCCATTAAAGAAAACCCTTTGAGTTCTATTAGATAGATAGCTATGAATTCACGATATTGCCAATAAGGTTATGGACAATAATATTAAAGGCTGCACTGAAATCTAACAGTACAGCTCCCACAATGTTCTTATTATCAATTTCTTTCAACCAATCATCAGTCATTTGTGTTAGTGCAGAACATGTTGAGTGCCCTTCTCTATAAGCATGCTGAAAGTCTGTTGTTAATTTGTTAACAGAGAAATAGCATTGTATTTGGTCAAACACAATTATTTCCAACAGCTTGCTAAGAGCTGGCAGCAAGCTGATAGGTCTGCTGTTAGAACCAGTAGACTGCTGTACCACTCTTGGGTAGCGGAATTACTTTGGCTTCCCTCCAGGCCTGAGGACAAATACTTTCCTCTAGGCTTGAGGACAAAGACTTCCCTCCAGGCCTGAGGACAAAGACTTTCCTCTAGACTCAGATTAAAGATATGACAGATAGGAGTGGCTATAGAGTCAGCTACCATCCTCAGTAGCTTTCCATCTAAGTTGCCAATGCCAGGAGGTTTGTCATTATTGATCGATAACATAATTTTTCCAACTTTACAAAATTCCAACTTACAGTGCTTGTGTTTTATTATTATTATTTTGTTTGTTGCATGAGGCTCACTGTTCGTTGTTGGCATTTCCTGCCTAAGTTTGCCCACTTTTCCAATGAAATAATCATAAAAATAATTGGCAACATCAAATGGTTTTGTGATGAATAAGCCATCTGATTCGATGAATTTTGTCTTTCTGCCCATACTTTAATTTAAAGTACTACAAAGTTTTTTTCATCATTCTTTATATCATTGATCTTGGCTTCATAATACAGTTTCTTATTTTTGTTGGTTTTTGTCACATCATTTCTCAGTTTGCAGTAAGTCAGCCAGTCAGATGTGCAGCCAGTCTTATCAGCCGCTCATTTTGCCCCCATCTCTTTCAACCATACAGTTTTTAAATTCCTCATCAATCCATGGAGCCTTAACAAGTTCTAACAGTCAGTTTCTTAAGAGGTGTCCCGGCCGTCAAAGGAAGAGGACCAAGGTCTAACAGTCAGTTTCTTAAGAGGTGCTCGTGCGCTGCAGCTAAAGCCAGGCAGGTGCAAGGACTGCTGCATCCCGGGCCGTGTCCCCTAGAGTGTCACAGTTCTAACAGTCAGTTTCTTAACAGGTGCATGTTTATCAATAATTGGAAGAAGCATTTTCATAAATTCATCAAGTGCAGCGTCTGGATGCTCCTCATTAATCACATCAGACCATCAAATATATATATATTTTTTTATTTTATTTTAAATTTTATCCCCTTTTCTCCTCAATTTTCGTGGTATCCAATCGCTAGTAATTACTATCTTGTCTCATTGCTACAACTCCCGTACGGGCTCGGGAGAGACGAAGGTCGAAAGCCATGCGTCCTCCGAGGCACAACCCAACCAAGCCGCACTGCTTCTTTAACACAGCGCGCCTCCAACCCGGAAGCCAGCCACACCAATGTGTCGGAGGAAACACCGTGCACCTGGCCCCCTTGACTAGCGCGCACTGCGCCCAGCCCGCCACAGGAGTCGCTGGAGCGCGATGAGACAAGGAAATCCCTACCGGCCAAACCCGGACGACGCTAGCCCAATTGTGCGTCGCCCTACGGACCTCCCGGTCGCGGCCGGCTGCGACAGAGCCTGGGGGCGAACCCAGAGACTCTGGTGGCGCAGTTAGCACTGCGATGCAGTGCCCTAGACCACTGCGCCACCCGGGAGGCCCCCATCAAATATTTTTAACATCATCCATCTTTTGTATGATCTCTTATACACCATTTTAGGTCCAGCTGTTGGAACTTTGTCTTTCCTGGATATGGCCACTATATTGTGATCACTGCATCCAATGGGTACAGACACAGCTTTAGAACAAAGTTCTACAGTATTAGTAAACATGTGATCAATACATGTGGATGATCTTCTTCTTGTAGTGTTTGTAAACATCCTGGTAGGTTGATTAACTTCTTGCGACTACAGGAGGTGCTGTTTACTCATTAGCATATTTGCATTACAGATTAAACGGCTTCCTACTCTCCTACTTTATCGTACAATATACACATTATTACTATTATTGGATAGAAAACAGTCTCTAGTTTCTATAGCCGTTTGAATTTTGTCTCTGAGTGGAACAGAACTCATTCTACAGCAATTTCCCTGACATGGAGTCAGATTTCACACATTTTGGCCTCTGATCTGGAGTCAGTTTAAAGGCCACTGTGAATGCTATAAGGATACGGACACTGCTTACGTCTTCCCCTGGATGCCTTTACGTGATGACGCTTTGAATGGTATCGATTGCCCAATCACAGCCACTATAAAACAAAAACACGTGTAGGTAGGAACTCCTTTCCAGCTGCGCCGGACGCACGGTGGACACCGACCCGTTCTTTTTCCAAGCATTAGTGGAGCCAGTAATATTTCTCAGGTCATGTTTTTACTCGTTATAGGAGTTAAAAACATCATAAGGTAGTTAATTTAAACCGTTTTATAGCAATTTATAACCGTTTAGTGCGCATTTTGGGACATTTATTTCTGAGACTTTTTGAAGAGCCGGGCAGGTTTCCAGTTCATGCCGAACGCAGTTGGCATTTCCACATGGCAAGAGGACAGCTTTCGACCAAAAGACGATTAGACCCAAGAAAGGATTCTTTGCCCAAGATTCTGATGGAAGAACAGCTCAAAGTAGGAACAATTTATTATGATAAATCGTGTTTCTGTCGAAAAATGTTAATCGCTTATGACGCCATTTTGTTTGACGTAGCTTCGCTTGGCGCAAACTGTATTGAAAAGTTAAATTGTCTATCAATCGCTGTCCACCCTATATGTTTTTGTCACGTTTATGAGTATTTATGTATACGACTAGATCACTGTCTAATATGGCGCACGACATTGTCTGACCAGCTGGGCAACTTTTGTCATTGTCTAACCATGATTTTGGTGGCTAAATATGCACATTTTCGAGCAAACTGTATATGTATGTTGTAATGTGATGTTACAGGAGTGTCATCTGAAGAATTCTGAGAAGGTTAGTGAAAAAATTTATATATTTTGGCGATGTTTACGTTATCGCTCTCTTTGGCTAGAATCAATGCTCTGGTAACGTTTGCATATGTGGTATGCTAATATAACGATTTATTGTGTTTTCGCTGTAAGACACTTAGAAAATCTGAAATATTGTCTGTATTCACAGGATCTGTGTCTTTCGATTAGTGTATGCTGTGTATTTTTACGAAATGTTTGATGATTAGTAATTAGGTAATACACGTTGCTCTGTGTAGTAATTCTAGGAGCTTTGGTGAGATTTGTGATGCTGGCTGCAATGGTAAACTATGATTTATACCTGAAATATGCACATTTTTCTAACTAAACCTATCCTATACCATAAATATGTTATCAGACTGTCATCTGATGAGGTTTTTTCTTGGTTAGTGGCTATCAATATCTTAGTTTAGCCGAATTGGTGATAGCTACTGGTGTTGAGAAAAAATGGTGGACAAAGAAAAAGGTGTCTTTTGCTAACATGGTTAGCTAATAGATTTACATATTTTGTCTTCCCTGTAAAACATTTTAAAAATCTGAAATGGTGATTTGATTCACAAGATCTGTATCTTTCATTAGGTGTCTTGGACTTGTGATTTAATGATATTTAGATGCTACTATTTAAATGTGACGCTATGCTAGCGATGCTAATCAGTGTGGGGGGGGGGGGGTGGGGGGGGATCCCGGATCCGGGTTTCAGAGGCAGTAAAAGTTAATAATCTGAACCAGACACTACGTCTGTGGCTCTGAATATATACAGTAACACCTCCCCCATAAGCATTACAGGGATATGGCTCTGAATATATACAGCAACACCTCCCCCATTAACATTACAGGGATATGGCTCTGAATATATACAGCAACACCTCCCCCATAAGCATTACAGGGATATGGCTCTGAATATATACAGTAACACCCCCCTCATAAGCATTACAGGGATATGGCTCTGAATATATACAGCAACACCTCCCCCATAAGCATTACAGGGATATGGCTCTGAATATATACAGTAACACCTCCCTCATAAGCATTACAGGGATATGGCTCTGAATATATACAGCAACACCTCCCCCATAAGCATTACAGGGATATGGCTCTGAATATATACAGCAACACCTCCCCCATAAGCATTACAGGGATATGGCTCTGAATATATACAGCAACACCTCCCCCATAAGCATTACAGGGATATGGCTCTGAATATATACAGTAACACCTCCCCCATAAGCATTACAGGGATATGGCTCTGAATATATACAGCAACACCTCCCTCATAAGCATTACAGGGATATGGCTCTGAATATATACAGTAACACCTCCCCCATAAGCATTACAGGGATATGGCTCTGAATATATACAGTAACACCTCCCCCATAAGCATTACAGGGATATGGCTCTGAATATATACAGTAACACCTCCCCCATAAGCATTACAGGGATATGGCTCTGAATATATACAGTAACACCTCCCCCATAAGCATTACAGGGATATGGCTCTGAATATATACAGTAACACCTCCCCCATAAGCATTACAGGGACATGGCTCTGAATATATACAGTAACACCTCCCCCATAAGCATTACTGTCTCCTCTATAGATGTTATATCCTTGTATTGCTACTGATGTATCATCATGTTAATGATCTAAGTGAGTCTCAGAAATGGCTAATATATGAATTTTATCTGATGTTAGCAAGTTATTGATTTCATGAACCTTATTTCTAAGGCCCCATATATTAATATGGGATATTTTCAGCCCTTTCCTGGGTAGCTGATCAGAGACATAATATGGAAAAGATCAGACAAAGCAAGAGACAAAAATATACATTCAGCAGTCCATTAACTTCTTTGGCATTCTGGTTTTTGGTTGGAATTTCGGACGACTGACACGCCCAAAATAAACTGCCTGTTACTCAGGCCCAGAAGCTGGGATATGCATATACTGGTAGCATTGGATAGAAAACACTCTGAAGTTTCAAAAACTGTTAAAATAATGTTTGTGAGTATAACAGAACTGATATGGCAGGCGAAAACCCAAGGAAAATCCATCCAGGAAGTGGGATTTTTTTTGATGTGAGTGGTTTTCCATTGAAAGCCTATTGACTATATAGGGGTTTAGCGCTCAGATTGCAGTTCCTATGGCTTCCACTAGATGTCAACAGTCTCTAGACATGGTTTCAGGCTTGTTTTTCTTTTAAACGATGAAGAATAAGACCTTTGGTAAGTGTTCTATGGAAGCATGCAGTACTGGTTTGCGCGCGTGACTGTGTGCGCCCTTCGTTCTTTTTCCTTTCTATTCAATACGCTACTGTCCGGTTGAAATATGATCAATTATTTAGATAATTATTTAGATAATCGACACCCTGATGATTAGTTATAAACATCGTTTGACATGTTTTTACGAACGTTACCGGTAATATTAGGATGTATTCGTCTGCATGTTTTGACCACCTTTGAGCCAGTGGATTACTGAACAAAACGCGCCAACAAAACAGAGTTTTTGGGATATAAAGAAGGACTTTATCGAACAAAAGGACCATTTGTTATGTAGCTGGGACCCTTGTGATTGCAACCAGATGAAGATCTTCAAATGTAAGTGATTTATTTTATCGCTATTTCTGACATTCGTCCTCTGCAGACAAACAGTCCAACAGTCCAACAGACCAACACTCCAACAGACCAACAGTCCAACAGACAAACAGTCCAACAGTCCAACAGACCAACACTCCAACAGACCAACAGTCCAACAGACAAACAGTCCAACAGTCCAACAGACATACTGCAAAATATACTACAATATGAAATGTATTGACTCTGACTACATAATATACTGCCATTTGAAATGCATCAACTCTGTCTAGATAACTTACTGCAATATGAAATATATTTACTCTGTCTGCATAATATTCTGCAATATTAAATATATTTACTCTGTCTGCATAATATTCTGTAATATGAAATATATTTACTCTGCATAATATTCTGCAATATGAAATATATTTACTCTGCATAATATTCTGCAATATGAAATATATTTACTCTGCATAATATTCTGCAATATGAAATATATTTACTCTGTCTGCATAATATTCTGCAATATGAAATATATTTACTCTGTCTGCAAAATATACTCAAATCAAATCAAATCAAATTTTATTAGTCACATACACATGGTTAGCAGATGTTAATGCGAGTGTAGCGAAATGCTTGTGCTTCTAGTTCCGACAATGCAGTAATAACAACAAGTAATCTAACCTAACAATTCCGCAACTACTACCTTATACACGCAAGTGTAAAGGGATAAAGAATATGTACATAAAGATATATGAATGAGTGATGGTACAGAACGGCATAGGCAAGATGCAGTAGATGGTATAGAGTACAGTATATATATATGAGATGAGTAATGTAGGGTATATTAACATAAAGTGGCATAGTTTAAAGTGGCTAGTGGTACATGTATTACATAAAGATGGCAAGATGCAGTAGATGATATAGAGTACAGTATATACATATACATATGAGATGGGTAATGTAGGGTATGTAAACATTATATTAAGTGGCATTGTTTAAAGTGGCTAGTGGTACATTTTTACATAATTTCCATCAATTCCTATTTTTAAAGTGGCTGGAGTTGAGTCAGTATGTTGGCAGCGGCCGCTAAATGTTAGTGGTGGCTGTTTAACAGTCTGATGGCCTTGAGATAGAAGCTGTTTTTCAGTCTCTCGGTCCCTGCTTTGATGCACCTGTACTGACCTCGCCTTCTGGATGATAGCGGGGTGAACAGGCAGTGGCTTGGGTGGTTGTTGTCCTTGATGATCTTTATGGCCTTCCTGTGACATCGGGTGGTGTAGGTGTCCTGGAGGGCAGGTAGTTTGCCCCCGGTGATGCGTTCTGCAGACCTCACTACCCTCTGGAGAGCCTTACGGTTGTGGGCGGAGCAGTTGCCGTACCAGGCGAAGATACAGCCCGACAGGATGCTCTCGATTGTGCATCTGTAGAAGTTTGTGAGTGCTTTTGGTGACAAGCCGAATTTCTTCAGCCTCCTGAGGTTGAAGAGGCGCTGCTGCGCCTTCTTCACAACGCTGACTGTGTGGGTGGACCAATTCAGTTTGTCCGTGATGTGTACACCGAGGAACTTAAAACTTTCCACCTTCTCCACTACTGACCCGTCGATGTGGATAGGGGGGTGCTCCCTCTGCTGTTTCCTGAAGTGAAATATATATGAAATATATTTACTCTGTCTGCAAAATATACTGCAATATAAAATATATTTACTCTGTCTGCAAAATATACTGCAATATGAAATATATTTACTCTGTCTGCAAAATATACTGCAATATGAAATATATTTACTCTGTCTGCAAAATATACTGCAATATATGTCCACTAACACTCTGCCAGCTGTCCTCTAATCTACTACTGTAATACTGTGGACTAGGACAGGGTTAAACCCCTAACACTCTGCCAGCTGTCCTCTGATCTACTACTGTAATACTGTGGACTAGGACAGGGTTAAACCCCTAACACTCTGACAGCTGTCCTGTAATACTGTGGACTAGGACAGGGTTAAACCCCTAACACTCTGCCAGCTGTCCTGTAATACTGTGGACTAGGACAGGGTTAAACCCCTAACACTCTGCCAGCTGTCCTGTAATACTGTGGACTAGGACAGGGTTAAACCCCTAACACTCTGCCAGCTGTCCTCTGATCTACTACTGTAATACTGTGGACTAGGACAGGGTTAAACCCCTAACACTCTGCCAGCTGTCCTCTGATCTACTACTGTAATACTGTGGACTAGGACAGGGTTAAACCCCTAACACTCTGCCAGCTGTCCTCTGATCTACTACTGTAATAATGTGGACTAGGACAGGGTTAAACCCCTAACACTCTGCCAGCTGTCCTCTGATCTACTACTGTAATACTGTGGACTAGGACAGGGTTAAACCCCTAACACTCTGCCAGCTGTCCTCTGATCTACTACTGTAATACTGTGGACTAGGACAGGGTTAAACCCCTAACACTCTGCCAGCTGTCCTCTGATCTACTACTGTAATACTGTGGACTAGGACAGGGTTAACCCCTAACACTCTGCCAGCTGTCCTCTGATCTACTACTGTAATACTGTGGACTAGGACAGGGTTAAACCCCTAACACTCTGCCAGCTGTCCTGTAATACTGTGGACTAGGACAGGGTTAAACCCCTAACACTCTGCCAGCTGTCCTCTGATCAACTACTGTAATACTGTGGACTAGGACAGGGTAAACCCCTAACACTCTGCCAGCTGTCCTCTGATCTACTACTGTAATACTGTGGACTAGGACAAGGTTAAACCCCTAACACTCTGCCAGCTGTCCTCTGATCTACTACTGTAATACTGTGGACTAGGACAGGGTAAACCCCTAACACTCTGCCAGCTGTCCTCTGATCTACTACTGTAATACTGTGGACTAGGACAGGGTTAAACCCCTAACACTCTGCCAGCTGTCCTCTGATCTACTACTGTAATACTGTGGACTAGGACAGGGTTAAACCCCTAACACTCTGCCAGCTGTCCTCTGATATACTACTGTAATACTGTGGACTAGGACAGGGTAAACCCCTAACACTCTGCCAGCTGTCCTCTGATCTACTACTGTAATACTGTGGACTAGGACAGGGTTAAACCCCTAACACTCTGCCAGCTGTCCTCTGATCTACTACTGTAATACTGTGGACTAGGACAGGGTTAAACCCCTAACACTCTGCCAGCTGTCCTCTGATCTACTACTGTAATACTGTGGACGAGGACAGGGTAAACCCCTAACACTCTGCCAGCTGTCCTCTGATCTACTACTGTAATACTGTGGACTAGGACAGGGTTAAACCCCTAACACTCTGCCAGCTGTCCTCTGATCTACTACTGTAATACTGTGGACTAGGACAGGGTAAACCCCTAACACTCTGCCAGCTGTCCTCTGATCTACTACTGTAATACTGTGGACTAGGACAGGGTTAAACCCCTAACACTCTGCCAGCTGTCCTCTGATCTACTACTGTAATACTGTGGACTAGGACAGGGTTAAACCCCTAACACTCTGCCAGCTGTCCTCTGATCTACTACTGTAATACTGTGGACTAGGACAGGGTTAAACCCCTAACACTCTGCCAGCTGTCCTCTGATCTACTACTGTAATACTGTGGACTAGGACAGGGTTAAACCCCTAACACTCTGCCAGCTGTCCTCTGATCTACTACTGTAATACTGTGGACTAGGACAGGGTTAAACCCCTAACACTCTGCCAGCTGTCCTCTGATCTACTACTGTAATACTGTGGACTAGGACAGGGTTAACCCCTAACACTCTGCCAGCTGTCCTCTGATCTACTACTGTAATACTGTGGACTAGGACAGGGTTAAACCCCTAACACTCTGCCAGCTGTCCTCTGATCTACTACTGTAATACTGTGGACTAGGACAGGGTTAACCCCCTAACACTCTGCCAGCTGTCCTCTGATCTACTACTGTAATACTGTGGACTAGGACAGGGTTAAACCCCTAACACTCTGCCAGCTGTCCTCTACTCGTAATACTGTGGACTAGGACAGGGTTAAACCCCTAACACTCTGCCAGCTGTCCTCTGATCTACTACTGTAATACTGTGGACTAGGACAGGGTTAAACCCCTAACACTCTGCCAGCTGTCCTCTGATCTACTACTGTAATACTGTGGACTAGGACAGGGTTAAACCCCTAACACTCTGCCAGCTGTCCTCTGATCTACTACTGTAATACTGTGGACTAGGACAGGGTTAAACCCCTAACACTCTGCCAGCTGTCCTCTGATCTACTACTGTAATACTGTGGACTAGGACAGGGTTAAACCCCTAACACTCTGCCAGCTGTCCTCTGATCTACTACTGTAATACTGTGGACTAGGACAGGGTTAAACCCCTAACACTCTGCCAGCTGTCCTCTGATCTACTACTGTAATACTGTGGACTAGGACAGGGTTAAACCCCTAACACTCTGCCAGCTGTCCTCTGATCTACTACTGTAATACTGTGGACTAGGACAGGGTTAAACCCCTAACACTCTGCCAGCTGTCCTCTGATCTACTACTGTAATACTGTGGACTAGGACAGGGTTAAACCCCTAACACTCTGCCAGCTGTCCTCTGATCTACTACTGTAATACTGTGGACTAGGACAGGGTTAAACCCCTAACACTCTGCCAGCTGTCCTCTGATCTACTACTGTAATACTGTGGACTAGGACAGGGTTAAACCCCTAACACTCTGCCAGCTGTCCTCTGATCTACTACTGTAATACTGTGGACTAGGACAGGGTTAAACCCCTAACACTCTGCCAGCTGTCCTCTGATCTACTACTGTAATACTGTGGACTAGGACAGGGTTAAACCCCTAACACTCTGCCAGCTGTCCTCTGATCTACTACTGTAATACTGTGGACTAGGACAGGGTTAAACCCCTAACACTCTGCCAGCTGTCCTCTGATCTACTACTGTAATACTGTGGACTAGGACAGGGTTAAACCCCTAACACTCTGCCAGCTGTCCTCTGATCTACTACTGTAATACTGTGGACTAGGACAGGGTTAAACCCCTAACACTCTGCCAGCTGTCCTCTGATCTACTACTGTAATACTGTGGACTAGGACAGGGTTAAACCCCTAACACTCTGCCAGCTGTCCTCTGATCTACTACTGTAATACTGTGGACTAGGACAGGGTTAAACCCCTAACACTCTGCCAGCTGTCCTCTGATCTACTACTGTAATACTGTGGACTAGGACAGGGTTAAACCCCTAACACTCTGCCAGCTGTCCTCTGATCTACTACTGTAATACTGTGGACTAGGACAGGGTTAAACCCCTAACACTCTGCCAGCTGTCCTCTGATCTACTACTGTAATACTGTGGACTAGGACAGGGTTAAACCCCTAACACTCTGCCAGCTGTCCTCTGATCTACTACTGTAATACTGTGGACTAGGACAGGGTTAAACCCCTAACACTCTGCCAGCTGTCCTCTGATCTACTACTGTAATACTGTGGACTAGGACAGGGTTAAACCCCTAACACTCTGCCAGCTGTCCTCTGATCTACTACTGTAATACTGTGGACTAGGACAGGGTTAAACCCCTAACACTCTGCCAGCTGTCCTCTGATCTACTACTGTAATACTGTGGACTAGGACAGGGTTAAACCCCTAACACTCTGCCAGCTGTCCTCTGATCTACTACTGTAATACTGTGGACTAGGACAGGGTTAAACCCCTAACACTCTGCCAGCTGTCCTCTGATCTACTACTGTAATACTGTGGACTAGGACAGGGTTAAACCCCTAACACTCTGCCAGCTGTCCTCTGATCTACTACTGTAATACTGTGGACTAGGACAGGGTTAAACCCCTAACACTCTGCCAGCTGTCCTCTGATCTACTACTGTAATACTGTGGACTAGGACAGGGTTAAACCCCTAACACTCTGCCAGCTGTCCTCTGATCTACTACTGTAATACTGTGGACTAGGACAGGGTTAAACCCCTAACACTCTGCCAGCTGTCCTCTGATCTACTACTGTAATACTGTGGACTAGGACAGGGTTAAACCCCTAACACTCTGCCAGCTGTCCTCTGATCTACTACTGTAATACTGTGGACTAGGACAGGGTTAAACCCCTAACACTCTGCCAGCTGTCCTCTGATCTACTACTGTAATACTGTGGACTAGGACAGGGTTAAACCCCTAACACTCTGCCAGCTGTCCTCTGATCTACTACTGTAATACTGTGGACTAGGACAGGGTTAAACCCCTAACACTCTGCCAGCTGTCCTCTGATCTACTACTGTAATACTGTGGACTAGGACAGGGTTAAACCCCTAACACTCTGCCAGCTGTCCTCTGATCTACTACTGTAATACTGTGGACTAGGACAGGGTTAAACCCCTAACACTCTGCCAGCTGTCCTCTGATCTACTACTGTAATACTGTGGACTAGGACAGGGTTAAACCCCTAACACTCTGCCAGCTGTCCTCTGATCTACTACTGTAATACTGTGGACTAGGACAGGGTTAAACCCCTAACACTCTGCCAGCTGTCCTCTGATCTACTACTGTAATACTGTGGACTAGGACAGGGTTAAACCCCTAACACTCTGCCAGCTGTCCTCTGATCTACTACTGTAATACTGTGGACTAGGACAGGGTTAAACCCCTAACACTCTGCCAGCTGTCCTCTGATCTACTACTGTAATACTGTGGACTAGGACAGGGTTAAACCCCTAACACTCTGCCAGCTGTCCTCTGATCTACTACTGTAATACTGTGGACTAGGACAGGGTTAAACCCCTAACACTCTGCCAGCTGTCCTCTGATCTACTACTGTAATACTGTGGACTAGGACAGGGTTAAACCCCTAACACTCTGCCAGCTGTCCTCTGATCTACTACTGTAATACTGTGGACTAGGACAGGGTTAAACCCCTAACACTCTGCCAGCTGTCCTCTGATCTACTACTGTAATACTGTGGACTAGGACAGGGTTAAACCCCTAACACTCTGCCAGCTGTCCTCTGATCTACTACTGTAATACTGTGGACTAGGACAGGGTTAAACCCCTAACACTCTGCCAGCTGTCCTCTGATCTACTACTGTAATACTGTGGACTAGGACAGGGTTAAACCCCTAACACTCTGCCAGCTGTCCTCTGATCTACTACTGTAATACTGTGGACTAGGACAGGGTTAAACCCCTAACACTCTGCCAGCTGTCCTCTGATCTACTACTGTAATACTGTGGACTAGGACAGGGTTAAACCCCTAACACTCTGCCAGCTGTCCTCTGATCTACTACTGTAATACTGTGGACTAGGACAGGGTTAAACCCCTAACACTCTGCCAGCTGTCCTCTGATCTACTACTGTAATACTGTGGACTAGGACAGGGTTAAACCCCTAACACTCTGCCAGCTGTCCTCTGATCTACTACTGTAATACTGTGGACTAGGACAGGGTTAAACCCCTAACACTCTGCCAGCTGTCCTCTGATCTACTACTGTAATACTGTGGACTAGGACAGGGTTAAACCCCTAACACTCTGCCAGCTGTCCTCTGATCTACTACTGTAATACTGTGGACTAGGACAGGGTTAAACCCCTAACACTCTGCCAGCTGTCCTCTGATCTACTACTGTAATACTGTGGACTAGGACAGGGTTAAACCCCTAACACTCTGCCAGCTGTCCTCTGATCTACTACTGTAATACTGTGGACTAGGACAGGGTTAAACCCCTAACACTCTGCCAGCTGTCCTCTGATCTACTACTGTAATACTGTGGACTAGGACAGGGTTAACCCCTAACACTCTGCCAGCTGTCCTCTGATCTACTACTGTAATACTGTGGACTAGGACAGGGTTAAACCCCTAACACTCTGCCAGCTGTCCTCTGATCTACTACTGTAATACTGTGGACTAGGACAGGGTTAAACCCCTAACACTCTGCCAGCTGTCCTCTGATCTACTACTGTAATACTGTGGACTAGGACAGGGTTAAACCCCTAACACTCTGCCAGCTGTCCTCTGATCTACTACTGTAATACTGTGGACTAGGACAGGGTTAAACCCCTAACACTCTGCCAGCTGTCCTCTGATCTACTACTGTAATACTGTGGACTAGGACAGGGTTAAACCCCTAACACTCTGCCAGCTGTCCTCTGATCTACTACTGTAATACTGTGGACTAGGACAGGGTTAAACCCCTAACACTCTGCCAGCTGTCCTCTGATCTACTACTGTAATACTGTGGACTAGGACAGGGTTAAACCCCTAACACTCTGCCAGCTGTCCTCTGATCTACTACTGTAATACTGTGGACTAGGACAGGGTTAAACCCCTAACACTCTGCCAGCGTCCTCTGCTCCTGTAATACTGTGGACTAGGACAGGGTTAAACCCCTAACACTCTGCCAGCTGTCCTCTGATCTACTACTGTAATACTGTGGACTAGGACAGGGTTAAACCCCTAACACTCTGCCAGCTGTCCTCTGATCTACTACTGTAATACTGTGGACTAGGACAGGGTTAAACCCCTAACACTCTGCCAGCTGTCCTCTGATCTACTACTGTAATACTGTGGACTAGGACAGGGTTAAACCCCTAACACTCTGCCAGCTGTCCTCTGATCTACTACTGTAATACTGTGGACTAGGACAGGGTTAAACCCCTAACACTCTGCCAGCTGTCCTCTGATCTACTACTGTAATACTGTGGACTAGGACAGGGTTAAACCCCTAACACTCTGCCAGCTGTCCTCTGATCTACTACTGTAATACTGTGGACTAGGACAGGGTTAAACCCCTAACACTCTGCCAGCTGTCCTCTGATCTACTACTGTAATACTGTGGACTAGGACAGGGTTAAACCCCTAACACTCTGCCAGCTGTCCTCTGATCTACTACTGTAATACTGTGGACTAGGACAGGGTTAACCCCTAACACTCTGCCAGCTGTCCTCTGATCTACTACTGTAATACTGTTTACTAGGACAGGGTTAAACCCCTAACACTCTGCCAGCTGTCCTCTGATCTACTACTGTAATACTGTGGACTAGGACAGGGTTAACCCCCTAACACTCTAACAGCTGTCCTCTGATCTACTACTGTAATACTGTGGACTAGGACAGGGTTAAACCCCTAACACTCTGCCAGCTGTCCTGTAATACTGTGGACTAGGACAGGGTTAAACCCCTAACACTCTGCCAGCTGTCCTCTGATCTACTACTGTAATACTGTGGACTAGGACAGGGTTAAACCCCTAACACTCTGCCAGCTGTCCTCTGATCTACTACTGTAATACTGTGGACTAGGACAGGGTTAAACCCCTAACACTCTGCCAGCTGTCCTCTGATCTACTACTGTAACACTGTGGACTAGGACAGGGTTAAACCCCTAACACTCTGCCAGCTGTCCTCTGATCTACTACTGCAATACTGTGGACTAGGACAGGGTTAAACCCCTAACACTCTGCCAGCTGTCCTCTGATCTACTACTGTAATACTGTGGACTAGGACAGGGTTAAACCCCTAACACTCTGCCAGCTGTCCTCTGATCTACTACTGTAATACTGTGGACTAGGACAGGGTTAAACCCCTAACACTCTGCCAGCTCTCCTGTAATACTGTGGACTAGGACAGGGTAAACCCCTAACACTCTGCCAGCTGTCCTCTGATCTACTACTGTAATACTGTGGACTAGGACAGGGTTAAACCCCTAACACTCTGCCAGCTGTCCTCTGATCTACTACTGTAATACTGTGGACTAGGACAGGGTTAAACCCCTAACACTCTGCCAGCTGTCCTGTAATACTGTGGACTAGGACAGGGTAAACCCCTAACACTCTGCCAGCTGTCCTCTGATCTACTACTGTAATACTGTGTACTAGGACAGGGTTAAACCCCTAACACTCTGCCAGCTGTCCTCTGATCTACTACTGTAATACTGTGGACTAGGACAGGGTTAAACCCCTAACACTCTGCCAGCTGTCCTCTGATCTACTACTGTAATACTGTGGACTAGGACAGGGTTAAACCCCTAACACTCTGCCAGCTGTCCTCTGATCTACTACTGTAATACTGTGGACTAGGACAGGGTTAAACCCCTAACACTCTGCCAGCTGTCCTCTGATCTACTACTGTAATACTGTGGACTAGGACAGGGTTAAACCCCTAACACTCTGCCAGCTGTCCTCTGATCTACTACTGTAATACTGTGGACTAGGACAGGGTTAAACTCCTAACACTCTGCCAGCTGTCCTGTAATACTGTGGACTAGGACAGGGTTAAACCCCTAACACTCTGCCAGCTGTCCTGTAATACTGTGGACTAGGACAGGGTTAAACCCCTAACACTCTGCCAGCTGTCCTCTGATCTACTACTGTAATACTGTGGACTAGGACAGGGTTAAACCCCTAACACTCTGCCAGCTGTCCTGTAATACTGTGGACTAGGACAGGGTTAAACCCCTAACACTCTGCCAGCTGTCCTCTGATCTACTACTGTAATACTGTGGACTAGGACAGGGTTAAACCCCTAACACTCTGCCAGCTGTCCTCTGATCTACTACTGTAACACTGTGGACTAGGACAGGGTAAACCCCTAACACTCTGCCAGCTGTCCTCTGATCTACTACTGTAATACTGTGGACTAGGACAGGGTTAAACCCCTAACACTCTGCCAGCTGTCCTCTGATCTACTACTGTAATACTGTGGACTAGGACAGGGTTAAACCCCTAACACTCTGCCAGCTGTCCTCTGATCTACTACTGTAATACTGTGGACTAGGACAGGGTTAAACCCCTAACACTCTGCCAGCTGTCCTCTGATCTACTACTGTAATACTGTGGACTAGGACAGGGTTAAACCCCTAACACTCTGCCAGCTGTCCTCTGATCTACTACTGTAATACTGTGGACTAGGACAGGGTTAAACCCCTAACACTCTGCCAGCTGTCCTCTGATCTACTACTGTAATACTGTGGACTAGGACAGGGTTAAACCCCTAACACTCTGCCAGCTGTCCTCTGATCTACTACTGTAATACTGTGGACTAGGACAGGGTTAAACCCCTAACACTCTGCCAGCTGTCCTCTGATCTACTACTGTAATACTGTGGACTAGGACAGGGTTAACCCCCTAACACTCTGCCAGCTGTCCTGTAATACTGTGGACTAGGACAGGGTTAAACCCCTAACACTCTGCCAGCTGTCCTCTGATCTACTACTGTAATACTGTGGACTAGGACAGGGTTAACCCCCTAACACTCTGCCAGCTGTCCTCTGATCTACTACTGTAATACTGTGGACTAGGACAGGGTTAAACCCCTAACACTCTGCCAGCTGTCCTGTAATACTGTGGACTAGGACAGGGTTAAACCCCTAACACTCTGCCAGCTGTCCTCTGATCTACTACTGTAATACTGTGGACTAGGACAGGGTAAACCCCTAACACTCTGCATGCTGTCCTCTGATCTACTACTGTAATACTGTGGACTAGGACAGGGTTAAACCCCTAACACTCTGCCAGCTGTCCTCTGATCTACTACTGTAATACTGTGGACTAGGACAGGGTTAAACCCCTAACACTCTGCCAGCTGTCCTCTGATCTACTACTGTAATACTGTGGACTAGGACAGGGTTAAACCCCTAACACTCTGCCAGCTGTCCTCTGATCTACTACTGTAATACTGTGGACTAGGACAGGGTTAAACCCCTAACACTCTGCCAGCTGTCCTCTGATCTACTACTGTAATACTGTGGACTAGGACAGGGTTAAACCCCTAACACTCTGCCAGCTGTCCTCTGATCTACTACTGTAATACTGTGGACTAGGACAGGGTTAACCCCCTAACACTCTGCCCGCTGTCCTCTGATCTACTACTGTAATACTGTGGACTAGGACAGGGTTAAACCCCTAACACTCTGCCAGCTGTCCTGTAATATTGTGGACTAGGACAGGGTTAACCCCCTAACACTCTGCCAGCTGTCCTCTGATCTACTACTGTAATACTGTGGACTAGGACAGGGTTAACCCCCTAACACTCTGCCAGCTGTCCTCTGATCTACTACTGTAATACTGTGGACTAGGACAGGGTTAAACCCCTAACACTCTGCCAGCTGTCCTCTGATCTACTACTGTAATACTGTGGACTAGGACAGGGTTAAACCCCTAACACTCTGCCAGCTGTCCTGTAATACTGTGGACTAGGACAGGGTTAACCCCTAACACTCTGCCAGCTGTCCTCTGATCTACTACTGTAATACTGTGGACTAGGACAGGGTAAACCCCTAACACTCTGCCAGCTGTCCTCTGATCTACTACTGTAATACTGTGGACTAGGACAGGGTTAACCCCTAACACTCTGCCAGCTGTCCTCTGATCTACTACTGTAATACTGTGGACTAGGACAGGGTTAACCCCTAACACTCTGCCAGCTGTCCTCTGATCTACTACTGTAATACTGTGGACTAGGACAGGGTTAAACCCCTAACACTCTGCCAGCTGTCCTCTGATCTACTACTGTAATACTGTGGACTAGGACAGGGTTAAACCCCTAACACTCTGCCAGCTGTCCTCTGATCTACTACTGTAATACTGTGGACTAGGACAGGGTTAAACCCCTAACACTCTGCCAGCTGTCCTCTGATCTACTACTGTAATACTGTGGACTAGGACAGGGTTAACCCCCTAACACTCTGCCAGCTGTCCTCTGATCTACTACTGTAATACTGTGGACTAGGACAGGGTTAAACCCCTAACACTCTGCCAGCTGTCCTCTGATCTACTACTGTAATACTGTGGACTAGGACAGGGTTAAACCCCTAACACTCTGCCAGCTGTCCTCTGATCTACTACTGTAATACTGTGGACTAGGACAGGGTTAAACCCCTAACACTCTGCCAGCTGTCCTCTGATCTACTACTGTAATACTGTGGACTAGGACAGGGTTAAACCCCTAACACTCTGCCAGCTGTCCTGTAATACTGTGGACTAGGACAGGGTTAAACCCCTAACACTCTGCCAGCTGTCCTCTGATCTACTACTGTAATACTGTGGACTAGGACAGGGTTAAACCCCTAACACTCTGCCAGCTGTCCTCTGATCTACTACTGTAATACTGTGGACTAGGACAGGGTTAAACCCCTAACACTCTGCCAGCTGTCCTCTGATCTACTACTGTAATACTGTGGACTAGGACAGGGTTAAACCCCTAACACTCTGCCAGCTGTCCTCTGATCTACTACTGTAATACTGTGGACTAGGACAGGGTTAAACCCCTAACACTCTGCCAGCTGTCCTCTGATCTACTACTGTAATACTGTGGACTAGGACAGGGTTAAACCCCTAACACTCTGCCAGCTGTCCTCTGATCTACTACTGTAATACTGTGGACTAGGACAGGGTTAAACCCCTAACACTCTGCCAGCTGTCCTCTGATCTACTACTGTAATACTGTGGACTAGGACAGGGTTAAACCCCTAACACTCTGCCAGCTGTCCTGTAATACTGTGGACTAGGACCGGGTAAACCCCTAACACTCTGATTGGATCTGAAGCTGCCTGCTCTGTTTTATTGGACATTTCAATGCGGACTGTATCTGAGTGTGTGTGTTGTGTCTGTCTGTCTTTCTGTGTGTGTGTGTGTGTGTGTGTGTATGTGTGTGTATTGTTTCTGTCTGTGTGTGTTGTGTCTGTTTTTCTGTTTTATATCTTTCTGTCTGTCTGTGTTGTTTCTGTCTGTATTTCTGTGTTGTTTCTGTCTGTCTGTGTTGTTTCTGTCTGTCTGTGTTGTTTCTGTCTGTCTGTGTTGTTTCTGTCTGTCTGTGTTGTTTCTGTCTGTCTGTGTTGTTTCTGTCTGTCTGTGTTGTTTCTGTCTGTCTGTGTTGTTTCTGTCTGTCTGTTTTGTGTCTCTCTGTGTTGTGTCTGTATGTCTGTCTGTCTGTCTATGTTTTGTGTCTGTCTTTCTGTGTTGTGTCTGTCTGTGTTGTGTCTATCTGTCTGTGTTGTGTCTGTCTGTCTGTCTGTCTGTCTGTCTGTCTGTCTGTCTGTCTGTCTGTGTTGTCTGTCTGTCTGTCTGTCTGTGTTGTCTGTCTGTCTGTCTGCATGTCTGTCTGTGTTGTGTGGTGTGTCTGTCTGTCTGTCTGTCTGTCTGTCTGTCTGTCTGTCTGTCTGTCTGTCTGTCTGTGTTGTGTCTGTGTTTTGTGTCTGTATGCCTGTGTTGTGCCTGTCTGTCTGTCTGTGTCGTTTCTGTCTGTCTGTGTTGTGTCTGTCTGTTTTGTGGCTATCTGTCTGTGTTCTGTCTGTCTGTCTGTCTGTCTGTCTGTCTGTCTGTCTGTCTGTCTGTCTGTCTGTGTTCTGTCTGTCTGTCTGTGTTGTGTCTATCTGTCTGTGTTGTGTCTCTCTGTGTTGTGTCTGTCTGTCTGTCTGTCTGTCTGTCTGTCTGTCTGTCGGTCTGTCTGTCTGTGTTGTGTGTTGTGTCTGTCTGTCTGTCTGTCTTTCTTTCTTTTAAAATTTTAAATTTGGTTAATTTATTGAATATCCGAAACATACAATATACTTGCAGTGAAACCGTTCAACAACTACAGCACACCAGTCATCCAACAGACTCCCAATCAGAGCGACACACAGAAGCATCCAGGGTCAATGTCCTGCTCAATGGCACGTTGACCGATCTACCACCAGGCCAAAAAACGTGAACACGAACCCTCCAGGATCCCCCCCACAGTTCCCCAATAGCTGTCCCTTCACCATTTGAGACCCCTCCCACAGTCCCTCCCCCCCTCCCCAGGAAAAAATAAAATAAAAATACAATTAATTCCATTCCCCAAGAACCCCCCAACGCACCAACAAACAAGAGAATGAAGAGAATAAACAAGAAGAAAAGAAAAGACAGAAGAAAACAGCAAACAACAATGCTAAAAATAATAAATTTAAAAACAAAGGACATCAAGGACAACTGAAATCATGACAGCAATGTCAACTGTATATGTTTGAGTGCACGTCTGGCACTATTACATGTATGTGTGTGTTCTTGTATGTGTTTATTTGAATGAGAGTGTGTGTATATGCATGTGTACAAACACCTGCACGGCATCAGCCTCAGGCAAACCCGACATTAGTTGTAAAACCACTGCCACTTCGTGTCATTCAAATGTACTTTTATTATGTTTTAATTTGACTTTATTAAAATACCTTTTTTCCCCTTTGACTTTTAACCATCATTCTCTCTCTCACAGAGCAACTCCACTCCCACTTGTCTCCAATTCCACATCCCAACCCTCAGCTTCCCTCAGCCTCCCTCAGCCCATCCCATCTATCTCTGCTGGCCACCCTCAGCTTCCCTCAGCCCATCCCATCTATCTCTGCTGGACACCCTCAGCCTCCCTCAGCCCATCCCATCTATCTCTGCTGGACACCCTCAGCCCATCCCATCTATCTCTGCTGGCCACCCTCAGCTTCCCTCAGTCCATCCCATCTATCTCTGCTGGCCACCCTCGGCCCATCCCATCTATCTCTGCTGGACACCCTCAGCCTCCCTCAGCCCATCCCATCTATCTCTGCTGGCCACCCTCGGCCCATCCCATCTATCTCTGCTGGACACCCTCGGCCCATCCCATCTATCTCTGCTGGCCACCCTCAGCTTCCCTCAGCCCATCCCATCTATCTCTGCTGGCCACCCTCAGCTTCCCTCAGTCCATCCCATCTATCTCTGCTGGCCACCCTCAGCTTCCCTCAGCCCATCCCATCTATCTCTGCTGGACACCCTCGGCCCATCCCATCTATCTCTGCTGGCCACCCTCAGCTTCCCTCAGCCCATCCCACCTCTTTCTGCTGGCCACCCTCAGCTTCCCTCAGCCCATCCCACCTCTTTCTGCTGGCCACCCTCAGCTTCCCTCAGCCCATCCCATCTATCTCTGCTGGCCACCCTCAGCTTCCCTCAGCCCATCCCATCTATCTCTGCTGGACACCCTCAGCCCATCCCATCTATCTCTGCTGGACACCCTCAGCCCATCCCATCTATCTCTGCTGGCCCTCAGCCCATCCCATCTATCTCTGCTGGCCACCCTCGGCCCATCCCATCTATCTCTGCTGGCCACCCTCAGCCCATCACATCTATCTCTGCTGGCCACCCTCAGCCCATCCCATCTATCTCTGATGGCCACCCTCAGCCCATCACATCTATCTCTGCTGGCCACCCTCAGCTTCCCTCAGCCCATCCCATCTATCTCTGCTGGACACCCTCAGCCCATCCCATCTATCTCTGCTGGCCACCCTCGGCCCATCCCATCTATCTCTGCTGGCCACCCTCGGCCCATCCCATCTATCTCTGCTGGACACCCTCGGCCCATCCCATCTATCTCTGCTGGCCACCCTCAGCCCATCACATCTATCTCTGATGGCCACCCTCGGCCCATCCCATCTATCTCTGCTGGACACCCTCGGCCCATCCCATCTATCTCTGCTGGACACCCTCGGTCCATCCCATCTATCTCTGCTGGACACCCTCGGCCCATCCCATCTATCTCTGCTGGACACCCTCGGCCCATCCCATCTATCTCTGCTGGCCACCCTCAGCTTCCCTCGGCCCATCCCATCTATCTCTGCTGGCCACCCTCGGCCCATCCCATCTATCTCTGCTGGCCACCCTCGGCCCATCCCATCTATCTCTGCTGGCCACCCTCGGCCCATCCCATCTATCTCTGCTGGCCACCCTCAGTCCATCCCATCTATCTCTGCTGGACACCCTCAGCCCATCACATCTATCTCTGCTGGCCACCCTCAGCTTCCCTCAGCCCATCCCATCTATCTCTGCTGGCCACCCTCGGCCCATCCCATATATCTCTGCTGGACACCCTCAGCCCATCACATCTATCTCTGCTGGCCACCCTCAGCTTCCCTCAGCCCATCCCATCTATCTCTGCTGGCCACCCTCAGCCCATCCCATCTATCTCTGCTGGCCACCCTCAGCCCATCCCATCTATCTCTGCTGGACACCCTCGGCCCATCCCATCTATCTCTGCTGGCCACCCTCAGCTTCCCTCGGCCCATCCCATCTATCTCTGCTGGCCACCCTCAGCTTCCCTCGGCCCATCCCATCTATCTCTGCTGGCCACCCTCAGCCCATCCCATCTATCTCTGCTGGCCACCCTCAGCCCATCCCATCTATCTCTGCTGGCCACCCTCAGCTTCCCTCGGCCCATCCCATCTATCTCTGCTGGCCACCCTCAGCTTCCCTCGGCCCATCCCATCTATCTCTGCTGGCCACCCTCAGCCCATCCCATCTATCTCTGCTGGCCACCCTCAGCTTCCCTCGGCCCATCCCATCTATCTCTGCTGGCCACCCTCGGCCCATCCCATCTATCTCTGCTGGCCACCCTCTTCGGGTTTCTACGCAGCACATATCTTTCAACACTGCTGTGATGTTTAACGTACAATTTCAATCTATCTAATCGAATAGAATCCACAGATTGCTTGTTGAAGATAAATACTTTTACTAAGAGTATTAGTATATTAGTAATTGACTGACCCGGTCTCTCCAGATCTCCTAACAGTACTATTTCTAGGGTCAATTTTTAGATCAATGCTATGCATTTTCAGCCATTCCTGAACCTGAGACCAGAAACCGGCTACCTGAGGGCAATACCAAAATAAATGGTCTATTGATTCTGTATCCTCACAACAAAATGTTTTGGTATTTACCTCTCCATGGTTGCAGGATCTTGTCTATTTTTACAAGTTTTCTATTGAAATTCATTGTGGAGAGCTTATTTATATCATTTGTGAAATGAATACCTAATATGTCTACTTCACCATCAGCCCATTTTATAGGTAAGCTGCAGGGTCATGTAAAAGGCGTATTTTTTAATGTTCCAATACGTAATATTGTACACTTATCATAATTAGATTTTAGTCCAGAGAGGCCAGAAAAGTTATCTAGATCTTGAATGAGACATTGCAGGGATCTAGCTTGCGGACTTAATATAAATCTTGAGTCATCGGCATACATGGACACCTTTGTTTTTAAGCCTTGGATTTCTAATCCTCGAATGTTGTTATTGAATCTGATTTTAATAGCTAGCATTTCGAAGGCCATACCGAATAGATATGGTGACAGCGGGCACCCTTGTTTAACTCCTCAAAATCCGCTATAAATACCATTCCTGGCTTCTTATTTGTTTCGTGATGTTCTATTATTTCTAGTAGTTGTTGTATATTATCTCCAATGTATCGTCCATGTAAAAAAAACTGTCTGATCAGGATGAACAATACCTGGTAAAACCCGTTTAATTCTGAGTGCTATGCATTTTGCTAGTATTTTTGCATCACTACATTGAACTGTAAGGGGCCTCCAGTTTTTTAGATATACTGGGTATATATATTTATTATATATGTATTTTATATCTGCCATCTGGGTATTGTTTTAATAATAGTGAAATCCGACCTTCCTGCTGAGTACCTGACAGACTACCATTTCTATAGGAGTAGTTAAAACAATCTATCAATGGAGCTTTTAGTATATCAAAAAATACGTCATATACCTCTACCGGTATGCCATCAAGCCCTGGGTTTTTTCCAGACTGAAAGGATTTAATAACCTCAAAAATTCTTCCTCTGTAATTTGGCCTTCGCATTGGTCTTTCTGTGCATTTGTTAATTTTCTATTTTTTATATTATTTGGAAAGAATTCCTCACCACAATCTTCATTCAGTGGGAAAGGATGAGATGGAAGAGAGAACATTTGCATAAAATAATTAGCTTCCTCTTTTAAAATATAATTAGGAGAATCATAGATGACTCCGTCTTCAGTAACGAGTTTCTGCTAATTATTTTTGTTAGCGTTCCTGTGTTGGAGATTCAGGAAGAATTTGGTGCATTTTTCTCCGTATTCTATCCAGTTTGCTTTATTTTTGTAATAGATTACATTAGATCGTTCTTGAATAAAGTTCCTCCAGTTCTTTTTGTTTTTCTTCTAACTTATTTTGTATCTCTGTAGTATCGTTTTTATTGCTATCTACCTGTACTATTAGTTCATGGATTTCCATGAACTACTTTTTTTGAACATTGAATGACCCCTGAAGGTACATTTAAAGGTATCCCAAACAATAAGGGGATTTGCTGAACCTATATTATACTGGAAAAATTCAGTTATAAATTATTTTGTCTTAGTTAAAAATAAATTGTCCTCCAGTAAACTTTGATAAAATTTCCAATATACCCATCCACGTTGAAAAACTATAAGACTTATGTGAAGGCCAATTAGATGATGATCCGATCGCATTCTGTCTCCTATTAAAACGTTTTAAACATTTGATGCAAGAGAGAAAGAGACAAGAAAGTAGTCAAGATGACTAGCTTGATTAAGTCTCCTCCATGTATATCTCACTAGGTCGTTTTTTAAAAATATAAATATCCACTATTTCTAATGTGTCCATAATATTTGTGATTTCCTTAACTTCTCTGGGATATGTGGGACAGTAGCGTCCCACTTGGCCAAAAGCCAGAAAAAATGTAAATATAGTAAAAATCAATCTCTCATGAAATCACACATGAAAGACACCAAATTAAAGCTACACATGTTGTGAATCCAGCCAACATGTCTGATTTCAAAAATGATTTACGGGGAAATCACACCAAACAATTATGTTAGCTCAGTACATAGCCACAGAAAAACACAGCCATTTTTTCAGCCAAAGATAGGAGTCACAAAAAGCAGAAATAGAGATAAAATTTATCACTAACCTTTGATGATCTTCATCAGATGACACTCATAGGACATCATGTTACACAATACAATTATGTTTTGTTCGATAATGTGCATATTTATATCCACAAATCTCGGTTTACATTGGCGCCATGGTTTAAATTGGCGCAGAGAGCCACGTCAAATAACAGAAATACTCATCATAAACTTTGATGAAAGATACATGTTTTACACAGAATTAAAGATACACTTGTTCTTAATGCAACCGCTGTGTCAGATTTCAAAAAAAGTTTACGTAAAAAGCACACCATGCAAAAATCTGAGACGGCGCACGGTGTTATGGAGCTGATGTGTCCGTCTGTCTATGTGAGTTGTGTGTTATTAGAACCCTCTGACTGTGAGTTGTGTGTTATTAGAACTCTCTGAGTGTGAGTAGTGTGTTATTAGAACTCTCTGAGTGTGAGTTGTGTGTTATTAGAACCCTCTGACTGTGAGTTGTGTGTTATTAGAACCCTCTGACTGAGTTGTGTGTTATTAGAACCCTCTGAGTGTGAGTTGTGTGTTATTAGAACCCTCTGACTGTGAGTTGTGTGTTATTAGAACCCTTTGACTGTGAGTTGTGTGTTATTAGAACCCTCTGAGTGTGAGTTGTGTGTTATTAGAACCCTCTGAGTGTGAGTTGTGTGTTATTAGAACCCTCTGAGTGTGAGTTGTGTGTTATTAGAACTCTCTGAGTGTGAGTTGTGTGTTATTAGAACCCTCTGACTGTGAGTTGTGTGTTATTAGAACCCTCTGACTGAGTTGTGTGTCATTAGAACCCTCTGAGTGTGAGTTGTGTGTTATTAGAACCCTCTGACTGTGAGTTGTGTGTTATTAGAACCCTTTGACTGTGAGTTGTGTGTTATTAGAACCCTCTGAGTGTGAGTTGTGTGTTATTAGAACCCTCTGAGTGTGAGTTGTGTGTTATTAGAACCCTCTGACTGAGTTGTGTGTTATTAGAACCCTCTGAGTGTGAGTAGTGTGTTATTAGAACCCTCTGAGTGTGAGTAGTGTGTTATTAGAACCCTCTGAGTGTGAGTAGTGTGTTATTAGAACCCTCTGAGTGTGAGTTGTGTGTTATTAGAACCCTCTGAGTGTGAGTAGTGTGTTATTAGAACCCTCCTAGTGTGAGTAGTGTGTTATTAGAACCCTCTGAGTGTGAGTAGTGTGTTATTAGAACCCGCTGCGTGTGAGTAGTGTGTTATTAGAACCCTCTGAGTGTGAGTAGTGTGTTATTAGAACCCTCTGAGTGTGAGTAGTGTGTTATTAGAACCCTCTGACTGAGTAGTGTGTTATTAGAACCCTCTGAGTGTGAGTAGTGTGTTATTAGAACCCTCTGACTGAGTAGTGTGTTATTAGAACCCTCTGAGTGTGAGTTGTGTGTTATTAGAACCCTCTGAGTGTGAGTTGTGTGTTATTAGAACCCTCTGACTGAGTAGTGTGTTATTAGAACCCTCTGAGTGTGAGTTGTGTGTTATTAGAACCCTCTGACTGAGTAGTGTGTTATTAGAACCCTCTGAGTGTGAGTTGTGTGTTATTAGAACCCTCTGACTGAGTAGTGTGTTATTAGAACCCTCTGAGTGTGAGTAGTGTGTTATTAGAACCCTCTGAGTGTGAGTTGTGTGTTATTAGAACCCTCTGAGTGTCAGTTGAGTGTTATTAGAACCCTCTGAGTGTGAGTTGTGTGTTATTAGAACCCTCTGACTGTGAGGTGTTTGTTATTAGAACCCTCTGAGTGTAAGGTGTGTGTTATTAGAACCCTCCGACTGAGTTGTGTGTTATTAGAACCCTCTGAGTGTGAGTTGTGTGTTATTAGAACCCTCTGACTGTGAGTTGTGTGTTATTAGAACCCTTTGACTGTGAGTTGTGTGTTATTAGAACCTTCTGAGTGTGAGTTGTGTGTTATTAGAACCCTCTGAGTGTGAGTTGTGTGTTATTAGAACCCGCTGACCGAGTTGTGTGTTTTTAGAACCCTCTGAGTGTGAGTTGTGTGTTATTAGAACCCTCTGAGTGTGAGTAGTGTGTTATTAGAACCCTCTGACTGAGTAGTGTGTTATTAGAACCCTCTGAGTGTGAGTTGTGTGTTATTAG
>NC_074670.1:81748864-81794487 GCF_029448725.1 Salvelinus fontinalis
GAAACTCTAACCTGAAGGGCTCATACAATAACAACAGCACACCTGGGGCATGAAACTCTAACCTGAAGGGCTCATACAATAACAACAACACACCTGGGGCATGAAACTCTAACCTGAAGGGCTCATACAATAACAACACACCTGGGCGTGAAACTCTAACCTGAAGGGCTCATACAATAACAACAGCACACCTGGGGCATGAAACTCTAACCTGAAGGGCTCATACAATAACAACAGCACACCTGGGGCATGAAACTCTAACCTGAAGGGCTCATACAATAACAACAGCACACCTGGGGCGTGAAACTCTAACCTGAAGGGCTCATACAATAACAACAACACACCTGGGCGTGAAACTCTAACCTGAAGGGCTCATACAATAACAACAGTACACCTGGGGCGTGAAACTCTAACCTGAAGGGCTCATACATTAACAACAACACACCTGGGGCGTGAAACTCTAACCTGAAGGGCTCATACAATAACAACACACCTGGGCGTGAAACTCTAACCTGAAGAGCTCATACAATACAATTGTTAATCCACCTGTCGTGTCAGATTTTGAAAATATGCTTTACAGCAAAAGCAATCCAAGCGTTTGTGTGATTTTATCGATCACTAGACAAAACATTACAAACACCTAGCAGCAATGTAGATTGGTCACGAAAGTCAGAAAAGCAATAAAATTAATCGCTTACCTTTGATGATCTTCGGATGTTTGCACTCACGAGACTCCCAGTTATACAATAAATGTTCCTTTTGTTCGATAAAGATTATTTTTATATAAAAAAAACTCAATTTGTTTGGCGCGTTATGTTCAGAAATCCACAATCTCAGGCAGGTCATGAAGGGCATACGAAAATTCCAAATAGTATCCGTAAAGTTCGTAGAAACATGTCAAACGTTTTTATAATCAATCCTCAGGTTGTTTTTAACATAAATAATCGATAATATTTCAACCGGCCGGTAAACTATTCAATACAATAGAGAAAGAAAATGTTGAGCTACCACTTTCGTGCGCAATAACTAATTAAAGGACACCTGGCTATCCACTGACGCGATTTGATAAATCTCGCTCATTTTTCAGAATAAAAGCTTGAAACTATGTCTAAAGCCTGTGGAAGCCATTGGAAAAGGAATCTGGTTGATATCCCTTTAAATGGAGGATAGGCAGGCAATGGAACAGGGATTTTTCAAAATAAGAGGCACTTCCGGGTTGGATTTCCTCAGGTTTTCACCTGCAAAATCAGTTATGTTATACTCACAGACAATATTTTGACAGTTTTGGAAACTTTAGAGTGTTTTCTATCCTAATCTGTCAATTATATGCATATTCTAGCATCTGGGCCTGAGAAATAGTCTGTTTACGTTGGGAACGTTATAAAAAATAAATACAAAATTCTGGCCCCTAGCGTCAAGAAGTTAATGTAAAGACTTAAAACTCAATATTTGTAAGAGCCTACCCCAAGGAGCCTACCCCAAGGGTCACAGGGGCTGTTTCGAAGGGTTAAAAAGTCACATCTTCCAAAACTTCATATGTGTGATAAGGCAACACTCATGAACTGTAAATCAGTCATGTCTCCCATCAGATTTCCAAGAAACACTCACACACCCACACAGAAAGGATGGAGTGACACAGTGTGGGGCGTAGAGACAGACAGAGCCTGCAATAGTTACCTTTGTTCGAACTATTAAAGAACTGTCAGACCTAGAGTTCTGAAACTTTAGAAACCTGTTCTAGAGCTCAGGTCGATAGTGCGTGATGAGTTATGTGGCTCTAGATTTTTCTCAGACTGACAAACAGCCTTGTACATTTGCAATAACTTCAATTCATTTTGACCATCACGAAAATGACGACATTTAGAAAAGTCAGTCACAAGATTAGGTGCATTGAAACCGCCTCGGCCTATAGAGATGGACCCTAACGTTTCTGTCTGATAGCTCATTCAAGGACCCCGTAGCAACGCCCGGAAAATGTGGATTTTCAGCACCAATTAAGGTCATTGCTCGGGCACCGAATGACCTATCGAGACGAAACTCGGGATTCAGGGTCGCCTCACATAGGCCTACACATAGTCAGAACTGGACCCGCAGCTAAAATGTAACTACGTGTTTTATGTTTTTATAATGGTTTAAACAGAAGGCACTGTGAATTTTTGGCCTGCTCTGAAATATGTGATAGTTGGCTTCTAAACGAGTTGGAAAAAGTGGGTTTGGTGTCAGTTTGTATCAGTTTGGTGTCAGAATGATATGTAGTTGACTGATGGACGCTGAATTGCTGGCTGACTTTTGTACATTTGAAATATGTTTAAACAGGGAGAAAACATCACCAAATGGACATGATGAAATCAACACAACGAGCGATTGAGAGAAACCACTATCACTGCCCGGCTATCCCGAGTTCATCGGGCAAGTCAATTTGGCATTTCTGCAGTATTTTTGAGCATGTCAAATTTGTGATGGTAAATGCCAAATGAAACATATTGCAAATGGACAGCCGTGCGCCTGGTGAATGGAATGGGTTACCAGAAGCACATTTTGTAAATGGTTTTAAATGCCTTTAGGGGGTGCAAGGGGTCTACGGTTGGGTAGGGAGCACCCCTCACCCGTGACCATTTTGGACGTTTTTCAAAAAATCGTTAAAAAAAACAACAGCCCCACTTCTCCCTCATCATACTTGACAAATAGACCATCTAGGTTGATTCATGGCTTAACATAGTGCTATATAGTGCTCCACCTTTTGGAGCTCCACCTTATGGAACTCCACCTTTTGGATCTCCACCTTATGGAACTCCACCTTTTGGAACTCCACCTTATGGAACTCTACTTTATGGAACTCCACCTTATGGAACTCCACCTTTTGGAACTCCACCTTGTGGAACTCCACCTTTTGGAACTCCACCTTGTGGAACTCCACCTTGTGGAACTCCACCTTATGGAACTCCACCTTTTGGAACTCCACCTTATGGAACTCCACCTTTTGGAACTCCACCTTTTGGAACTCCACCTTATGGAACTCCACCTTATGGAACTCCACCTTTTGGAACTCCACCTTTTGGAACTCCACCTTTTGGAACTCCACCTTATGGAACTCCACCTTATGGAACTCCACCTTATGGAACTCCACCACTACACCTTATGGAACTCCACCTAATGGAACTCCACTTTGTGGTACTCCACTTTATGGAACTCCACTTTATAGAACTCCACCTTATAGAACTCCAACTTTTGGAACTCCACCTTATGGAACTCCACCTTATGGAACTCCACCTTGTAGAACTACACCTTATGGAACTACACCTTATAGAACTCCACCTTATGGAACTCCACCTTATGGAACTACACCTTATGGAACTCCACCACTCCACCTTATGGAACTCCACCTTATGGAAATCCACCTTATGGAACTACACCTTATGGAACTCCACCACTACACCTTATGGAACTTCACCTTGTGGAACTACACCTTATAGAACTCCACCACTACACCTTTTGGAACTCCACCTTATGGAACGCCACCTTATGGAACTCCACCTTATGGAACTCCACCTTATGGAACTCCACCTTATGGAACTCCACCTTTTGGAACTCCACCTTTTGGAACTCCACCTTGTGAAACTCAACCTTATGGAACTCCACCTTTTGGAACTCCACCTTATGGAACTC
Source organism: Salvelinus fontinalis (assembly GCF_029448725.1). Taxonomy (NCBI): domain Eukaryota; kingdom Metazoa; phylum Chordata; class Actinopteri; order Salmoniformes; family Salmonidae; genus Salvelinus; species Salvelinus fontinalis. The sequence goes on from NC_074670.1 coordinate 81,752,531, forward strand.
CACCTTATGGAACTCCACCTTTTGGAACTCCACCTTGTGGAACTCCACCTTGTGGAACTCCACCTTGTGGAACTCCACCTTTTGGAACTCCACCTTATGGAACTCCACCTTATGGAACTCCACCTTTTGGAACTCCACCTTATGGAACTCCACCTTATGGAACTCCACCTTTTGGAACTCCACCTTATGGAACTCCACCTTATGGAACTCCACCTTTTGGAACTCCACCTTATGGAACTCCACCACTACACCTTATGGAACTCCACCACTACACCTTATGGAACTCCACCTTAGGGAACTCCACCTTTTGGTATTCCAACTTGTGGAACTCCACCTTTTGGAACTCCACCTTATGGAACTCCACCTTTTGGAACTCCACCTTATGGAACTCCACCTTATGGAACTCCACCTTTTGGAACTCCACCTTATGGAACTCCACCACTACACCTTATGGAACTCCACCACTACACCTTATGGAACTCCACCTTATGGAACTCCACCTTGTGGAACTACACCTTATGGAACTCCACCTTGTGAAACTCCACCTTTTGGAACTCCACCTTTTGGAACTCCACCTTATGGAACTCCACCTTATGGAACTCCACCTTATGGATCTCCACCTTATGGAACTCCACCTTTTGGAACTCCACCTTTTGGAACTCCACCTTTTGGAACTCCACCTTTAGGATCTCCACCTTATGGAACTCCACCTTATGGAACGCCACCTTATGGAACTACACCTTATAGAACTACACCTTATGGAACTCCACCACTACACCTTATGGAACTCCACCTTATGGGACTCCACCTTATGGAACTCCACCTTATGGTACTCTACCTTTTGAAACTCCACCTTTTGGAACTCCACCTTGTGGAACTCCACCTTATGGAACTCCACCTTGTGGAACTCCACCTTATGGAGCTCCACCTTATAGAACTCCACCTTATAGAACTCCACCTTTTGGAACTCCACCTTATGGAACTCCACCTTATAGAACTCCACCTTATGGACCTCCACCTTATAGAACTCCACCTTATGGAACTCCACCACTACACCTTATGGAACTCCACCTTATGGAACTACACCTTATGGAACTCCACCTTTTGGAACTCCACCTTATGGAACTACACCTTATGGAACTCCACCTTTTGGAACTCCACCTTATGGAACTCCACCACTACACCTTATGGAACTCCACCACTACACCTTATGGAACTTCACCTTGTGGAACTACACCTTATAGAACTCCACCACTACACCTTTTGGAACTCCACCTTATGGAACTCCACCTTATGGAACGCCACCTTATGGAACGCCACCTTATGGAACTCCACCTTATGGAACTCCACCTTATGGAATTCCACCTTATGGAACTCCACCTTATGGAACTCCACCTTATGGAACTCCACCACTACACCTTATGGAACTCCACCTTATGGACGTCCACCTTATGGACCTCCACCTTATGGAACTCCACCTTATGGAACGCCACCTTATGGAACTCCACCTTATGGAACTCCACCTTATGGAACTCCACCTTATGGAACTCCACCTTATGGATCTCCACCTTATGGAACTCCACCTTATGAAACTCCACCTTATGGAACTCCACCTTTTGGAACTCCACCACTACACCTTATGGAACTCCACCTTATGGAACTCCACCTTATGGAACTCCACCTTTTGGAACTCCAACTTATGGAACTCCAACTTATGGAACTCCACCTTTTGGAACTCCACCTTTTGGAACTCCACCTTGTGGAACTCAACCTTATGGAACTCCACCTTTTGGAACTACACCTTATGGAACTCCACCTTATGGAACTCCACCTTTTGGAACTCCACCTTTTGGAACTCCACCTTGTGGAACTCCACCTTGTGGAACTCCACCTTTTGGAACTCCACCTTATGGAACTCCACCTTATGGAACTCCACCTTTTGGAACTCCACCTTATGGAACTCCACCTTATGGAACTCCACCTTATGGAACTCCACCTTTTGGAACTCCACCTTATGGAACTCCACCTTATGGAACTCCACCTTTTGGAACTCCACCTTATGGAACTCCACCACTACACCTTATGGAACTCCACCACTACACCTTATGGAACTCCACCTTAGGGAACTCCACCTTTTGGTATTCCACCTTGTGGAACTCCACCTTTTGGAACTCCACCTTTTGGAACTCCACCTTATGGAACTCCACCTTTTGGAACTCCACCTTATGGAACTCCACCTTATGGAACTCCACCTTTTGGAACTCCACCTTATGGAACTCCACCACTACACCTTATGGAACTCCACCACTACACCTTATGGAACTCCACCTTATGGAACTACACCTTGTGGAACTACACCTTATGGAACTCCACCTTGTGAAACTCCACCTTTTGGAACTCCACCTTATGGAACTCCACCTTATGGAACTCCACCTTATGGATCTCCACCTTATGGAACTCCACCTTTTGGAACTCCACCTTTTGGAACTCCACCTTTTGGAACTCCACCTTTTGGATCTCCACCTTATGGAACTCCACCTTATGGAACGCCACCTTATGGAACTACACCTTATAGAACTACACCTTATGGAACTCCACCACTACACCTTATGGAACTCCACCTTATGGGACTCCACCTTATGGAACTCCACCTTATGGTACTCTACCTTTTGAAACTCCACCTTTTGGAACTCCACCTTGTGGAACTCCACCTTGTGGAACTCCACCTTGTGGAACTCCACCTTATAGAACTCCACCTTATAGAACTCCACCTTTTGGAACTCCACCTTATGGAACTCCACCTTATAGAACTCCACCTTATGGACCTCCACCTTATAGAACTCCACATTATGGAACTCCACCACTACACCTTATGGAACTCCACCTTATGGAACTACACCTTATGGAACTCCACCTTTTGGAACTCCACCTTATGGAACTACACCTTATGGAACTCCACCTTTTGGAACTCTACTTTATGGAACTCCACCACTACACCTTATGGAACTCCACCACTACACCTTATGGAACTCCACCTTATGGAATTACACCTTGTGGAACTACACCTTATGGAACTCCACCTTGTGGAACTCCACCTTATGGAACTCCACCTTGTGGAACTCCACCTTTTGGAACTCCACCTTATGGAACTCCACCTTTTGGAACTCCACCACTACACCTTATGGAACTCCACCTTATGGACGTCCACCTTATGGACCTCCACCTTATGGAACTCCACCTTATGGAACGCCACCTTATGGAACTCCACCTTATAGAACTCCACCTTATGGAACTCCACCTTATGGAACTCCACCTTATGGATCTCCACCTTATGGAACTCCACCTTATGGAACTCCACCTTATGGAACTCCACCTTTTGGAACTCCACCACTACACCTTATGGAACTCCACCTTATGGAACTCCACCTTATGGAACTCCACCTTATGGAACTCCACCTTATGGAACTCCACCTTTTGGAACTCCACCTTTTGGAACTCCACCTTGTGGAACTCCACCTTTTGGAACTCCACCTTTTGGAACTCCACCTTTTGGAACTCCACCTTTTGGAACTCCACCTTGTGGAACTCCACCTTGTGGAACTCCACCTTGTGGAACTCCACCTTTTGGAACTCCACCTTATGGAACTCCACCTTTTGGAACTCCACCTTATGGAACTCCACCTTATGGAACTCCACCTTATGGAACTCCACCTTTTGGAACTCCACCTTTTGGAACTCCACCTTATGGAACTCCACCTTATGGAACTCCACCTTTTGGAACTCCACCTTATGGAACTCCACCACTACACCTTATGGAACTCCACCACTACACCTTATGGAACTCCACCTTAGGGAACTCCACCTTTTGGTATTCCACCTTGTGGAACTCCACCTTTTGGAACTCCACCTTATGGAACTCCACCTTTTGGAACTCCACCTTATGGAACTCCACCTTATGGAACTCCACCTTTTGGAACTCCACCTTATGGAACTCCACCACTACACCTTATGGAACTCCACCACTACACCTTATGGAACTCCACCTTATGGAACTACACCTTGTGGAACTACACTTTATGGAACTCCACCTTGTGAAACTCCACCTTTTGGAACTCCACCTTATGGAACTCCACCTTATGGAACTCCACCTTATGGATCTCCACCTTATGGAACTCCACCTTTTGGAACTCCACCTTTTGGAACTCCACCTTTTGGAACTCCACCTTTTGGATCTCCATCTTATGGAACTCCACCTTATGGAATGCCACCTTATGGAACTACACCTTATAGAACTACACCTTATGGAACTCCACCACTACACCTTATGGAACTCCAACTTATGGAACTCCACCTTATGGAACTCCACCTTACGGAACTCTACCTTTTGGAACTCCACCTTTTGGAACTCCACCTTGTGGAACTCCACCTTATGGAACTCCACCTTGTGGAACTCCACCTTGTGGAACTCCACCTTATGGAGCTCCACCTTATAGAACTCCACCTTATAGAACTCCACCTTTTGGAACTCCACCTTATGGAACTCCACCTTATAGAACTCCACCTTATGGACCTCCACCTTATAGAACTCCACCTTATGGAACTCCACCACTACACCTTATGGAACTCCACCTTATGGAACTACACCTTATGGAACTCCACCTTATGGAACTCCACCTTATGGAACTACAACTTATGGAACTCCACCTTTTGGAACTCCACCTTATGGAACTCCACCACTACACCTTATGGAACTCCACCACTACACCTTATGGAACTCCACCTTATGGAACTACACCTTGTGGAACAACACCTTATGGAACTCCACCTTGTGGAACTCCACCTTATGGAACTCCACCTTGTGGAACTCCACCTTTTGGAACTCCACCTTGTGGAACTCCACCTTATGGAACTCCACCTTGTGGAACTCCAACTTTTGGAACTCCACCTTATGGAACTCCACCTTATGGAACTCCACCTTATAGAACTCCACCTTATGGAACTCCACCTTATGGAACTCCACCTTATGGAACTCCACCTTATGGAACTCCACCTTATGGATCTCCACCTTATGGAACTCCACCTTATGGAATTCCACCTTATGGAACTCCACCTTTTGGAACTCCACCACTACACCTTATGGAACTACACCTTATGGAACTCCACCTTATGGAACTCCACCTTATGGAATTCCACCTTTTGGAACTCCACCTTATGGAACTACACCTTATGGAACTACACCTTTTGGAACTCCACCTTATGAAACTCCACCTTGTGGAACTCCACCTTGTGGAACTCCACCTTATGGAACTCCACCTTATGGAACTCCACCTTTTGGAACTCCACCTTTTGGAACTCCACCTTTTGGAACTCCACCTTTTGGAACTCCACCTTATGGAACTCCACCTTATGGAACTCCACCTTTTGGAACTCCACCTTATGGAACTCCACCTTATGGAACTCCACCTTTTGGAACTCCACCTTATGGAATGCCACCTTATGGAACTACACCTTATAGAACTACACCTTATGGAACTCCACCACTACACCTTATGGAACTCCAACTTATGGAACTCCACCTTATGGAACTCCACCTTATGGAACTCTACCTTTTGGAACTCCACCTTTTGGAACTCCACCTTGTGGAACTCCACCTTATTGAACTCCACCTTGTGGAACTCCACCTTATGGAGCTCCACCTTATAGAACTCCACCTTATAGAACTCCACCTTTTGGAACTCCACCTTATGGAACTCCACCTTATAGAACTCCACCTTATGGACCTCCACCTTATAGAACTCCACCTTATGGAACTCCACCACTACACCTTATGGTACTCCACCTTATGTAACTACACGTTATGGAACTCCACCTTATGGAACTCCACCTTATGGAACTACACCTTATGGAACTCCACCTTTTGAAACTCCACCTTATGGAACTCCACCACTACACCTTATGGAACTCCACCACTACACCTTATGGAACTCCACCTTATGGAACTACACCTTGTGGAACTACACCTTATGGAACTCCACCTTGTGGAACTCCACCTTATGGAACTCCACCTTTTGGAACTCCACCTTATGGAACTCCACCTTATGGAACTCCACCTTTTGGAACTCCACCTTATGGAACTCCACCACTACACCTTATGGAACTCCACCACTACACCTTATGGAACTCCACCTTAGGGAACTCCACCTTTTGGTATTCCAACTTGTGGAACTCCACCTTTTGGAACTCCACCTTATGGAACTCCACCTTTTGGAACTCCACCTTATGGAACTCCACCTTATGGAACTCCACCTTTTGGAACTCCACCTTATGGAACTCCACCACTACACCTTATGGAACTCCACCACTACACCTTATGGAACTCCACCTTATGGAACTACACCTTGTGGAACTACACCTTATGGAACTCCACCTTGTGAAACTCCACCTTTTGGAACTCCACCTTATGGAACTCCACCTTATGGAACTCCACCTTATGGATCTCCACCTTATGGAACTCCACCTTTTGGAACTCCACCTTTTGGAACTCCACCTTTTGGAACTCCACCTTTTGGATCTCCACCTTATGGAACTCCACCTTATGGAACGCCACCTTATGGAACTACACCTTATAGAACTACACCTTATGGAACTCCACCACTACACCTTATGGAACTCCACCTTATGGGACTCCACCTTATGGAACTCCACCTTATGGTACTCTACCTTTTGAAACTCCACCTTTTGGAACTCCACCTTGTGGAACTCCACCTTATGGAACTCCACCTTGTGGAACTCCACCTTATGGAGCTCCACCTTATAGAACTCCACCTTATAGAACTCCACCTTTTGGAACTCCACCTTATGGAACTCCACCTTATAGAACTCCACCTTATGGACCTCCACCTTATAGAACTCCACCTTATGGAACTCCACCACTACACCTTATGGAACTCCACCTTATGGAACTACACCTTATGGAACTCCACCTTTTGGAACTCCACCTTATGGAACTTCACCTTATGGAACTCCACCTTTTGGAACTCCACCTTATGGAACTCCACCACTACACCTTATGGAACTCCACCACTACACCTTATGGAACTTCACCTTGTGGAACTACACCTTATAGAACTCCACCACTACACCTTTTGGAACTCCACCTTATGGAACTCCACCTTATGGAACGCCACCTTATGGAACGCCACCTTATGGAACTCCACCTTATGGAACTCCACCTTATGGAATTCCACCTTATGGAACTCCACCTTATGGAACTCCACCTTTTGGAACTCCACCACTACACCTTATGGAACTCCACCTTATGGAACTCCACCTTATGGAACGCCACCTTATGGAACTCCACCTTATAGAACTCCACCTTATGGAACTCCACCTTATGGAACTCCACCTTATGGATCTCCACCTTTTGGAACTCCACCTTATGGAACTCCACCTTATGGAACTCCACCTTTTGGAACTCCACCACTACACCTTATGGAACTCCACCTTATGGAACTCCACCTTATGGAACTCCACCTTATGGAACTCCACCTTATGGAACTCCACCTTTTGGAACTCCACCTTTTGGAACTCCACCTTGTGGAACTCCACCTTTTGGAACTCCACCTTTTGGAACTCCACCTTTTGGAACTCCACCTTTTGGAACTCCACCTTGTGGAACTCCACCTTGTGGAACTCCACCTTGTGGAACTCCACCTTTTGGAACTCCACCTTATGGAACTCCACCTTTTGGAACTCCACCTTATGGAACTCCACCTTATGGAACTCCACCTTATGGAACTCCACCTTTTGGAACTCCACCTTTTGGAACTCCACCTTATGGAACTCCACCTTATGGAACTCCACCTTTTGGAACTCCACCTTATGGAACTCCACCACTACACCTTATGGAACTCCACCACTACACCTTATGGAACTCCACCTTAGGGAACTCCACCTTTTGGTATTCCACCTTGTGGAACTCCACCTTTTGGAACTCCACCTTATGGAACTCCACCTTTTGGAACTCCACCTTATGGAACTCCACCTTATGGAACTCCACCTTTTGGAACTCCACCTTATGGAACTCCACCACTACACCTTATGGAACTCCACCACTACACCTTATGGAACTCCACCTTATGGAACTACACCTTGTGGAACTACACTTTATGGAACTCCACCTTGTGAAACTCCACCTTTTGGAACTCCACCTTATGGAACTCCACCTTATGGAACTCCACCTTATGGATCTCCACCTTATGGAACTCCACCTTTTGGAACTCCACCTTTTGGAACTCCACCTTTTGGAACTCCACCTTTTGGATCTCCATCTTATGGAACTCCACCTTATGGAATGCCACCTTATGGAACTACACCTTGTAGAACTACACCTTATGGAACTCCACCACTACACCTTATGGAACTCCAACTTATGGAACTCCACCTTATGGAACTCCACCTTACGGAACTCTACCTTTTCGAACTCCACCTTTTGGAACTCCACCTTGTGGAACTCCACCTTATGGAACTCCACCTTGTGGAACTCCACCTTGTGGAACTCCACCTTATGGAGCTCCACCTTATAGAACTCCACCTTATAGAACTCCACCTTTTGGAACTCCACCTTATGGAACTCCACCTTATAGAACTCCACCTTATGGACCTCCACCTTATAGAACTCCACCTTATGGAACTCCACCACTACACCTTATGGAACTCCACCTTATGGAACTACACCTTATGGAACTCCACCTTATGGAACTCCACCTTATGGAACTACAACTTATGGAACTCCACCTTTTGGAACTCCACCTTATGGAACTCCACCACTACACCTTATGGAACTCCACCACTACACCTTATGGAACTCCACCTTATGGAACTACACCTTGTGGAACAACACCTTATGGAACTCCACCTTGTGGAACTCCACCTTATGGAACTCCACCTTGTGGAACTCCACCTTTTGGAACTCCACCTTGTGGAACTCCACCTTATGGAACTCCACCTTGTGGAACTCCAACTTTTGGAACTCCACCTTATGGAACTCCACCTTATGGAACTCCACCTTATAGAACTCCACCTTATGGAACTCCACCTTATGGAACTCCACCTTATGGAACTCCACCTTATGGAACTCCACCTTATGGATCTCCACCTTATGGAACTCCACCTTATGGAATTCCACCTTATGGAACTCCACCTTTTGGAACTCCACCACTACACCTTATGGAACTACACCTTATGGAACTCCACCTTATGGAACTCCACCTTATGGAATTCCACCTTTTGGAACTCCACCTTATGGAACTACACCTTATGGAACTACACCTTTTGGAACTCCACCTTATGAAACTCCACCTTGTGGAACTCCACCTTGTGGAACTCCACCTTATGGAACTCCACCTTATGGAACTCCACCTTTTGGAACTCCACCTTTTGGAACTCCACCTTTTGGAACTCCACCTTTTGGAACTCCACCTTATGGAACTCCACCTTATGGAACTCCACCTTTTGGAACTCCACCTTATGGAACTCCACCTTATGGAACTCCACCTTTTGGAACTCCACCTTATGGAATGCCACCTTATGGAACTACACCTTATAGAACTACACCTTATGGAACTCCACCACTACACCTTATGGAACTCCAACTTATGGAACTCCACCTTATGGAACTCCACCTTATGGAACTCTACCTTTTGGAACTCCACCTTTTGGAACTCCACCTTGTGGAACTCCACCTTATTGAACTCCACCTTGTGGAACTCCACCTTATGGAGCTCCACCTTATAGAACTCCACCTTATAGAACTCCACCTTTTGGAACTCCACCTTATGGAACTCCACCTTATAGAACTCCACCTTATGGACCTCCACCTTATAGAACTCCACCTTATGGAACTCCACCACTACACCTTATGGTACTCCACCTTATGTAACTACACCTTATGGAACTCCACCTTATGGAACTCCACCTTATGGAACTACACCTTATGGAACTCCACCTTTTGAAACTCCACCTTATGGAACTCCACCACTACACCTTATGGAACTCCACCACTACACCTTATGGAACTCCACCTTATGGAACTACACCTTGTGGAACTACACCTTATGGAACTCCACCTTGTGGAACTCCACCTTATGGAACTCCACCTTTTGGAACTCCACCTTATGGAACTCCACCTTATGGAACTCCACCTTTTGGAACTCCACCTTATGGAACTCCACCACTACACCTTATGGAACTCCACCACTACACCTTATGGAACTCCACCTTAGGGAACTCCACCTTTTGGTATTCCAACTTGTGGAACTCCACCTTTTGGAACTCCACCTTATGGAACTCCACCTTTTGGAACTCCACCTTATGGAACTCCACCTTATGGAACTCCACCTTTTGGAACTCCACCTTATGGAACTCCACCACTACACCTTATGGAACTCCACCACTACACCTTATGGAACTCCACCTTATGGAACTACACCTTGTGGAACTACACCTTATGGAACTCCACCTTGTGAAACTCCACCTTTTGGAACTCCACCTTATGGAACTCCACCTTATGGAACTCCACCTTATGGATCTCCACCTTATGGAACTCCACCTTTTGGAACTCCACCTTTTGGAACTCCACCTTTTGGAACTCCACCTTTTGGATCTCCACCTTATGGAACTCCACCTTATGGAACGCCACCTTATGGAACTACACCTTATAGAACTACACCTTATGGAACTCCACCACTACACCTTATGGAACTCCACCTTATGGGACTCCACCTTATGGAACTCCACCTTATGGTACTCTACCTTTTGAAACTCCACCTTTTGGAACTCCACCTTGTGGAACTCCACCTTATGGAACTCCACCTTGTGGAACTCCACCTTATGGAGCTCCACCTTATAGAACTCCACCTTATAGAACTCCACCTTTTGGAACTCCACCTTATGGAACTCCACCTTATAGAACTCCACCTTATGGACCTCCACCTTATAGAACTCCACCTTATGGAACTCCACCACTACACCTTATGGAACTCCACCTTATGGAACTACACCTTATGGAACTCCACCTTTTGGAACTCCACCTTATGGAACTTCACCTTATGGAACTCCACCTTTTGGAACTCCACCTTATGGAACTCCACCACTACACCTTATGGAACTCCACCACTACACCTTATGGAACTTCACCTTGTGGAACTACACCTTATAGAACTCCACCACTACACCTTTTGGAACTCCACCTTATGGAACTCCACCTTATGGAACGCCACCTTATGGAACGCCACCTTATGGAACTCCACCTTATGGAACTCCACCTTATGGAATTCCACCTTATGGAACTCCACCTTATGGAACTCCACCTTTTGGAACTCCACCACTACACCTTATGGAACTCCACCTTATGGAACTCCACCTTATGGAACGCCACCTTATGGAACTCCACCTTATGGAACTCCACCTTATGGAACTCCACCTTATGGAATTCCACCTTATGGATCTCCACCTTATGGAACTCCACCTTATGAAACTCCACCTTATGGAACTCCACCTTTTGGAACTCCACCACTACACCTTATGGAACTCCACCTTATGGAACTCCACCTTATGGAACTCCACCTTTTGGAACTCCACCTTATGGAACTCCAACTTATGGAACTCCACCTTTTGGAACTCCACCTTTTGGAACTCCACCTTGTGGAACTCAACCTTATGGAACTCCACCTTTTGGAACTACACCTTATGGAACTCCACCTTATGGAACTCCACCTTTTGGAACTCCACCTTTTGGAACTCCACCTTGTGGAACTCCACCTTGTGGAACTCCACCTTTTGGAACTCCACCTTATGGAACTCCACCTTATGGAACTCCACCTTTTGGAACTCCACCTTATGGAACTCCACCTTATGGAACTCCACCTTATGGAACTCCACCTTTTGGAACTCCACCTTATGGAACTCCACCTTATGGAACTCCACCTTTTGGAACTCCACCTTATGGAACTCCACCACTACACCTTATGGAACTCCACCACTACACCTTATGGAACTCCACCTTAGGGAATTCCACCTTTTGGTATTCCACCTTGTGGAACTCCACCTTTTGGAACTCCACCTTTTGGAACTCCACCTTATGGAACTCCACCTTTTGGAACTCCACCTTATGGAACTCCACCTTATGGAACTCCACCTTTTGGAACTCCACCTTATGGAACTCCACCACTACACCTTATGGAACTCCACCACTACACCTTATGGAACTCCACCTTATGGAAATACACCTTGTGGAACTACACCTTATGGAACTCCACCTTGTGAAACTCCACCTTTTGGAACTCCACCTTATGGAACTCCACCTTATGGAACTCCACCTTATGGATCTCCACCTTATGGAACTCCACCTTTTGGAACTCCACCTTTTGGAACTCCACCTTTTGGAACTCCACCTTTTGGATCTCCACCTTATGGAACTCCACCTTATGGAACGCCACCTTATGGAACTACACCTTATAGAACTACACCTTATGGAACTCCACCACTACACCTTATGGAACTCCACCTTATGGGACTCCACCTTATGGAACTCCACCTTATGGTACTCTACCTTTTGAAACTCCACCTTTTGGAACTCCACCTTGTGGAACTCCACCTTGTGGAACTCCACCTTGTGGAACTCCACCTTATGGAGCTCCACCTTATAGAACTCCACCTTATGGAACTCCTCCACTACACCTTATGGAACTCCACCTTATGGAACTACACCTTATGGAACTCCACCTTTTGGAACTCCACCTTATGGAACTACACCTTATGGAACTCCACCTTTTGGAACTCTACTTTATGGAACTCCACCACTACACCTTATGGAACTCCACCACTACACCTTATGGAACTCCACCTTATGGAATTACACCTTGTGGAACTACACCTTATGGAACTCCACCTTGTGGAACTCCACCTTATGGAACTCCACCTTGTGGAACTCCACCTTTTGGAACTCCACCTTATGGAACTCCACCTTTTGGAACTCCACCACTACACCTTATGGAACTCCACCTTATGGACGTCCACCTTATGGACCTCCACCTTATGGAACTCCACCTTATGGAACGTCACCTTATGGAACTCCACCTTATAGAACTCCACCTTATGGAACTCCACCTTATGGAACTCCACCTTATGGATCTCCACCTTATGGAACTCCACCTTATGGAACTCCACCTTATGGAACTCCACCTTTTGGAACTCCACCACTACACCTTATGGAACTCCACCTTATGGAACTCCACCTTATGGAACTCCACCTTTTGGAACTCCACCTTATGGAACTCAACCTTATGGAACTCCACCTTTTGGAACTACACCTTATGGAACTCCACCTTATGGAACTCCACCTTTTGGAACTCCACCTTTTGGAACTCCACCTTGTGGAACTCCACCTTGTGGAACTCCACCTTTTGGAACTCCACCTTATGGAACTCCACCTTATGGAACTCCACCTTTTGGAACTCCACCTTATGGAACTCCACCTTATGGAACTCCACCTTATGGAACTCCACCTTTTGGAACTCCACCTTATGGAACTCCACCTTATGGAACTCCACCTTTTGGAACTCCACCTTATGGAACTCCACCACTACACCTTATGGAACTCCACCACTACACCTTATGGAACTCCACCTTAGGGAACTCCACCTTTTGGTATTCCACCTTGTGGAACTCCACCTTTTGGAACTCCACCTTTTGGAACTCCACCTTATGGAACTCCACCTTTTGGAACTCCACCTTATGGAACTCCACCTTATGGAACTCCACCTTTTGGAACTCCACCTTATGGAACTCCACCACTACACCTTATGGAACTCCACCACTACACCTTATGGAACTCCACCTTATGGAAATACACCTTGTGGAACTACACCTTATGGAACTCCACCTTGTGAAACTCCACCTTTTGGAACTCCACCTTATGGAACTCCACCTTATGGAACTCCACCTTATGGATCTCCACCTTATGGAACTCCACCTTTTGGAACTCCACCTTTTGGAACTCCACCTTTTGGAACTCCACCTTTTGGATCTCCACCTTATGGAACTCCACCTTATGGAACGCCACCTTATGGAACTACACCTTATAGAACTACACCTTACGGAACTCCACCACTACACCTTATGGAACTCCACCTTATGGGACTCCACCTTATGGAACTCCACCTTATGGTACTCTACCTTTTGAAACTCCACCTTTTGGAACTCCACCTTGTGGAACTCCACCTTGTGGAACTCCACCTTGTGGAACTCCACCTTATGGAGCTCCACCTTATAGAACTCCACCTTATAGAACTCCACCTTTTGGAACTCCACCTTATGGAACTCCACCTTATAGAACTCCACCTTATGGACCTCCACCTTATAGAACTCCACCTTATGGAACTCCACCACTACACCTTATGGAACTCCACCTTATGGAACTACACCTTATGGAACTCCACCTTTTGGAACTCCACCTTATGGAACTACACCTTATGGAACTCCACCTTTTGGAACTCTACTTTATGGAACTCCACCACTACACCTTATGGAACTCCACCACTACACCTTATGGAACTCCACCTTATGGAATTACACCTTGTGGAACTACACCTTATGGAACTCCACCTTGTGGAACTCCACCTTATGGAACTCCACCTTGTGGAACTCCACCTTTTGGAACTCCACCTTATGGAACTCCACCTTTTGGAACTCCACCACTACACCTTATGGAACTCCACCTTATGGACGTCCACCTTATGGACCTCCACCTTATGGAACTCCACCTTATGGAACGCCACCTTATGGAACTCCACCTTATAGAACTCCACCTTATGGAACTCCACCTTATGGAACTCCACCTTATGGATCTCCACCTTATGGAACTCCACCTTATGGAACTCCACCTTATGGAACTCCACCTTTTGGAACTCCACCACTACACCTTATGGAACTCCACCTTATGGAACTCCACCTTATGGAACTCCACCTTTTGGAACTCCACCTTATGGAACTCCACCTTATGGAACTCCACCTTTTGGAACTCCACCTTTTGGAACTCCACCTTGTGGAACTCCACCTTTTGGAACTCCACCTTTTGGTACTCCACCTTTTGGAACTCCACCTTTTGGAACTCCACCTTTTGGAACTCCACCTTGTGGAACTCCACCTTGTGGAACTCCACCTTTTGGAACTCCACCTTATGGAACTCCACCTTTTGGAACTCCACCTTATGGAACTCCACCTTATGGAACTCCACCTTATGGAACTCCACCTTTTGGAACTCCACCTTTTGGAACTCCACCTTATGGAACTCCACCTTATGGAACTCCACCACTACACCTTATGGAACTCCACCACTACACCTTATGGAACTCCACCTTAGGGAACTCCACCTTTTGGTATTCCACCTTGTGGAACTCCACCTTTTGGAACTCCACCTTATGGAACTCCACCTTTTGGAACTCCACCTTATGGAACTCCACCTTATGGAACTCCACCTTTTGGAACTCCACCTTATGGAACTCCACCACTACACCTTATGGAACTCCACCACTACACCTTATGGAACTCCACCTTATGGAACTACACCTTGTGGAACTACACTTTATGGAACTCCACCTTGTGAAACTCCACCTTTTGGAACTCCACCTTATGGAACTCCACCTTATGGAACTCCACCTTATGGATCTCCACCTTATGGAACTCCACCTTTTGGAACTCCACCTTTTGGAACTCCACCTTTTGGAACTCCACCTTTTGGATCTCCATCTTATGGAACTCCACCTTATGGAATGCCACCTTATGGAACTACACCTTATAGAACTACACCTTATGGAACTCCACCACTACACCTTATGGAACTCCAACTTATGGAACTCCACCTTATGGAACTCCACCTTACGGAACTCTACCTTTTGGAACTCCACCTTTTGGAACTCCACCTTGTGGAACTCCACCTTATGGAACTCCACCTTGTGGAACTCCACCATGTGGAACTCCACCTTATGGAGCTCCACCTTATAGAACTCCACCTTATAGAACTCCACCTTTTGGAACTCCACCTTATGGAACTCCACCTTATAGAACTCCACCTTATGGACCTCCACCTTATAGAACTCCACCTTATGGAACTCCACCACTACACCTTATGGAACTCCACCTTATGGAACTACACCTTATGGAACTCCACCTTATGGAACTCCACCTTATGGAACTACAACTTATGGAACTCCACCTTTTGGAACTCCACCTTATGGAACTCCACCACTACACCTTATGGAACTCCACCACTACACCTTATGGAACTCCACCTTATGGAACTACACCTTGTGGAACAACACCTTATGGAACTCCACCTTGTGGAACTCCACCTTATGGAACTCCACCTAGTGGGACTCCACCTTTTGGAACTCCACCTTGTGGAACTCCACCTTATGGAACTCCACCTTGTGGAACTCCAACTTTTGGAACTCCACCTTATGGAACTCCACCTTATGGAACTCCACCTTATAGAACTCCACCTTATGGAACTCCACCTTATGGAACTCCACCTTATGGAACTCCACCTTATGGAACTCCACCTTATGGATCTCCACCTTATGGAACTCCACCTTATAGAATTCCACCTTATGGAACTCCACCTTTTGGAACTCCACCACTACACCTTATGGAACTACACCTTATGGAACTCCACCTTATGGAACTCCACCTTATGGAACTCCACCTTTTGGAACTCCACCTTATGGAACTACACCTTATGGAACTACACCTTTTGGAACTCCACCTTATGAAACTCCACCTTGTGGAACTCCACCTTGTGGAACTCCACCTTATGGAACTCCACCTTTTGGAACTCCATCTTTTGGAACTCACCTTTTGGAACTTCACCTTTTGGAACTCCACCTTATGGAACTCCACCTTATGGAACTCCACCTTTTGGAACTCCACCTTATGGAACTCCACCTTATGGAACTCCACCTTATAGAACTCCACCTTATGGAACTCCACCTTTTGGAACTCCACCTTTTGGAACTCCACCTTTTGGAACTCCACCTTTTGGATCTCCACCTTATGGAACTCCACCTTATGGAATGCCACCTTATGGAACTACACCTTATAGAACTACACCTTATGGAACTCCACCACTACACCTTATGGAACTCCAACTTATGGAACTCCACCTTATGGAACTCCACCTTATGGAACTCTACCTTTTGGAACTCCACCTTTTGGAACTCCACCTTGTGGAACTCCACCTTATGGAACTCCACCTTGTGGAACTCCACCTTATGGAGCTCCACCTTATAGAACTCCACCTTATAGAACTCCACCTTTTGGAACTCCACCTTATGGAACTCCACCTTATAGAACTCCACCTTAAGGACCTCCACCTTATAGAACTCCACCTTATGGAACTCCACCACTACACCTTATGGTACTCCACCTTATGTAACTACACCTTATGGAACTCCACCTTATGGAACTCCACCTTATGGAACTACACCTTATGGAACTCCACCTTTTGAAACTCCACCTTATGGAACTCCACCACTACACCTTATGGAACTCCACCACTACACCTTATAGAACTCCACCTTATGGAACTACACCTTGTGGAACTACACCTTATGGAACTCCACCTTGTCGAACTCCACCTTATGGAACTCCACCTTGTGGAACTCCACCTTTTGGAACTCCACCTTGTGGAACTCCACCTTATGGAACTCCACCTTGTGGAACTCCAACTTTTGGAACTCCACCTTATGGAACTCCACCTTATGGAACTCCACCTTATAGAACTCCACCTTATGGAACTCCTTCTTATGGAACTCCACCTTATGGATCTCCACCTTATGGAACTCCACCTTATGGAACTCCTTCTTATGGAACTCCACCTTTTGGAACTCCACCACTACACCTTATGGAACTACACTTTATGGAACTCCACCTTGTGGAACTCCACCTTATGGAATTCCACCTTTTGGAACTCCACCTTATGGAACTACACCTTATGGAACTACACCTTTTGGAACTCCCCCTTATGGAACTCCACCTTGTGGAACTCCACCTTGTGGAACTCCACCTTGTGGAACTCCACCTTTTGGAACTCCACCTTATGGAACTCCACCTTTTGGAACTCCACCTTATGGAACTCCACCTTGTGGAACTCCACCTTGTGGAACTCCACCTTGTGGAACTCCACCTTTTGGAACTCCACCTTATGGAACTCCACCTTTTGGAACTCCACCTTATGGAACTCCACCTTTTGGAACTCCACCTTTTGGAACTCCACCTTTTGGAACTCCACCTTTTGGAACTCCACCTTATGGAACTCCACCTTATGGAACTCCACCTTATGGAACTCCACCTTTTGGAACTCCACCTTATGGAACTCCACCTTATGGAACTCCACCTTTTGGAACTCCACCTTATGGAACTCCACCTTATGGAACTCCACCTTATGGAACTCCACCACTACACCTTATGGAACTCCACCACTACATCTTATGGAACTCCACCTTATGGAACTCCACCTTTTGGTACTCCACCTTGTGGAACTCCACCTTTTGGAACTCCACCTTATGGAACTCCACCTTTTGGAACTCCACCTTATGGAACTCCACCTTATGGAACTCCACCTTTTGGAACTCCACCTTATGGAACTCCACCTTTTGGAACTCCACCTTATGGAACTCCACCTCTACACCTTATGGAACTCCACCACTACACCTTATGGAACTCCACCTTATGGAACTACACCTTGTGGAACTACACCTTATGGAACTCCACCTTGTGGAACTACACCTTATGGAACTCCACCTTGTGGAACTCCACGTTTTGGAACTCCACCTTATGGAACTCCACCTTATGGAACTCCACCTTATGGATCTCCACCTTTTGGAACTCCACCTTTTGGAACTCCACCTTTTGGAATTCCACCTTAGGGAACTCCACCTTTTGGATCTCCACCTTATGGAACTCCACCTTATGGAACGCCACCTTATGGAACCACACCTTATAGAACTACACCTTATGGAACTCCACCACTACACCTTATGGAACTCCACCTTATGGAACTCCACCTTATGGAACTCCACCTTATGGAACTCTACCTTTTGGAACTCCACCTTTTGGAACTCCACCTTGTGGAACTCCACCTTATGGAACTCCACCACTACACCTTATGGAACTCCACCACTACACCTTATGGAACTCCACCTTATGGAACTCCACCTTATGGAACTCCACCTTATGGAACTCTACCTTTTGGAACTCCAACTTTTGGAACTCCACCTTGTGGAACTCCAACTTATGGAACTCCATCTTGTGGAACTCCACCTTATGGAGCTCCACCTTATAGAACTCCACCTTATAGAACTCCACCTTTTGGAACTCCACCTTATGGAACTCCACCTTATAGAACTCCACCTTATGGACCTCCACCTTATAGAACTCCACCTTATGGAACTCCACCACTACACCTTATGGAACTCCACCTTATGGAACTACACCTTATGGAACTCCACCTTTTGGAACTCCACCTTATGGAACTCCACCTTATGGAACTCCACCTTTTGTAACTCCACCTTATGGAACTCCACCACTACACCTTATGGAACTCCACCACTACACCTTATGGAACTCCACCTTATGGAACTACACCTTGTGGAACTACTCCTTATGGAACTCCAAATTGTGGAACTCCACCTTATGGAACTCCACCTTGTGGAACTCCACCTTTTGGAACTCCACCTTGTGGAACTCCACCTTATGGAACTCCACCTTGTGGAACTCCAACTTTTGGAACTCCACCTTATGGAACTCCACCTTATGGAACTCCACCTTATGGAACTCCACCTTTTGGAACTCCACCTTATGGAACTCCACCTTTTGGAACTCCACCTTTTGGATCTCCACCTTATGGAACTCCACCTTATGGAACGCCACCTTATGGAACTACACCTTATAGAACTACACCTTATGGAACTCCACCACTACACCTTATGGAACTCCACCTTATGGAACTCCACCTTATGGAACTCCACCTTATGGAACTCCACCTTTTGGAACTCCACCTTGTGGAACTCCACCTTGTGGAACTCCACCTTGTGGAACTCCACCTTGTGGAACTTCACCTTGTGGAACTCCACCTTATAGAACTCCACCTTATGGAACTACACCTTATGGAACTACACCTTATAGAACTACACCTTATAGAACTCCACCTTATGGAACTACACCCTTTGGAACTCCACCTTGTGGAACTCCACCTTATGGAACTCCACCTTGTGGAACTCCACCTTGTGGAACTACACCCTTTGGAACTCCACCTTATGGAACTCCACCTTATGGAACTCCACCTTTTGGAACTTCACCTCATGGAACTCGAGGACTGAGAAGACACACAGGTTTGCACATGTGCTCTACATGAACTGACATGGTAACAATGTTGTATGGTGGTGTTATACATTTTGTATTGTATATACGTAGTGGTGTAATAATTGTATATGATGGTCTTTTTAATCTTTTGTTTTATGTGTTATGTAAGTGCCTTAATGAAGAGTATCTGCTGCCTTGGCAGATCCTTAATAAATACAAACGTAAATGTAAGATGTATTATTACATGGCGCTGATCAGCTCAGTGTCCGTCTCTCTCTCTGTGGTAATTACACCAATTACCGATCCCAGACTTGGAGAGGAGCGTCCTGGTCATGTCAACAGTAGACACACACGGCGTTGTGTCTCTGTCCCAGACTTGGAGAGGAGCGTCCTGGTCATGTCAACAGTAGACACCTCTGTCCCAGACTTGGAGAGGAGCGTCCTGGTCATGTCAACAGTAGACACCTCTGTCCCAGACTTGGAGAGGAGCGTCCTGGTCATGTCAACAGTAGATACCTCTGTCCCAGACTTGGAGAGGAGCGTCCTGGTCATGTCAACAGTAGACACCTCTGTCCCAGACTTGGAGAGGAGCGTCCTGGTCATGTCAACAGTAGACACCTCTGTCCCAGACTTGGAGAGGAGCGTCCTGGTCATGTCAACAGTAGACACACACGGCGTTGTGTCTCTGTTTGTAGTCTGACACTAGAAGACTTCTGCTCTTGATCCAACGATATGAAGAAGAAAACGTGTTGGAGAATAAGCTGTTACTGCGTGAGGTGATAAAGTGTGTCTGTGAATATAACCATTGGTTGCTAGTATTTACAGTCTCTAGATATTACTAAAGGAGTAACACGAGATTCCATTTCAGGACCTGTTCTATTGACATACAGTACTGCTGGGGAGAGAAAGTCCTTTAACATATTGTACTGCTGGGAGAGAAAGTCCTTTAACATATTGTACTGCTGGGAGAGAAAGTCCTTTAACATATTGTACTGCTGGGGAGAGAAAGTACTTTAACATATTGTACTGCTGGGGAGAGAAAGTCCTTTAACATACAGTACTGCTGGGGAGAGAAAGTCCTTTAACATATTGTACTGCTGGGAGAGAAAGTCCTTTAACATATTGTACTGCTGGGGAGAGAAAGTACTTTAACATATTGTACTGCTGGGGAGAGAAAGTCCTTTAACATACAGTACTGCTGGGGAGAGAAAGTCATTTAACATATTGTACTGCTGGGGGAGAGAAAGTCCTTTAACATATTGTACTGCTGGGGAGAGAAAGTCCTTTAACATATTGTACTGCAGGGAGAGAAAGTCCTTTAACATACAGTACTGCTGGGGAGAGAAAGTCCTTTAACATACAGTACTGCTGGGAGAGAAAGTCCTTTAACATATTGTACTGCTGGGGAGAGAAAGTCCTTTAACATACAGTACTGCTGGGGAGAGAAAGTCCTTTAACATATTGTACTGCTGGGGAGAGAAAGTCCTTTAACATACAGTACTGCTGGGGGGAGAAAGTCCTTTAACATATTGTACTGCTGCGAGAGAAAGTCCTTTAACATACAATACTGCTGGGGGGAGAAAGTCCTTTAACATACAGTACTGCTGGGAGAGAAAGTCCTTTAACATACAGTACTGCTGGGAGAGAAAGTCCTTTAACATATTGTACTGCTGGGAGAGAAAGTCCTTTAACATACAGTACTGC
This sequence comes from Salvelinus fontinalis, assembly GCF_029448725.1. NCBI lineage: Eukaryota > Metazoa > Chordata > Actinopteri > Salmoniformes > Salmonidae > Salvelinus > Salvelinus fontinalis. The sequence continues at coordinate 81,774,653 of NC_074670.1, forward strand.
TGGGGAGAGAAAGTCCTTTAACATATTGTACTGCTGGGAGAGAAAGTCCTTTAACATATTGTACTGCTGGGGAGAGAAAGTCCTTTAACATATTGTACTGCTGGGGAGAGAAAGTCCTTTAACATATTGTACTGCTGGGGAGAGAAAGTCCTTTAACATATTGTACTGCTGGGGAGAGAAAGTCCTTTAACATACAGTACTGCTGGGAGAGAAAGTCCTTTAACATACAGTACTGCTGGGAGAGAAAGTCCTTTAACATACAGTACTGCTGGGGGGAGAAAGTCCTTTAACATATTGTACTGCTGGGAGAGAAAGTCCTTTAACATACAGTACTGCTGGGAGAGAAAGTCCTTTAACATATTGTACTGTTGGGGAGAGAAAGTCCTTTAACATATGGTACTGCTGGGAGAGAAAGTCCTTTAACATATTGTACTGCTGGGAGAGAAAGTCCTTTAACATATTGTACTGCTGGGAGAGAAAGTCCTTTAACATATTGTACTGCTGGGAGAGAAAGTCCTTTAACATATTGTACTGCTGGGAGAGAAAGTCCTTTAACATACAGTACTGCTGGGGAGAGAAAGTCCTTTAACATATTGTACTGCTGGGAGAGAAAGTCCTTTAACATATTGTACTGCTGGGAGAGAAAGTCCTTTAACATATTGTACTGCTGGGAGAGAAAGTCCTTTAACATACAATACTGCTGGGGAGAGAAAGTCCTTTAACATATTGTACTGCTGGGAGAGAAAGTCCTTTAACATATTGTACTGCTGGGAGAGAAAGTCCTTTAACATATTGTACTGCTGGGAGAGAAAGTCCTTTAACATACAGTACTGCTGGGGAGAGAAAGTCCTTTAACATACAGTACTGCTGGGGAGAGAAAGTCCTTTAACATACAGTACTGCTGGGAGAGAAAGTCCTTTAACATATTGTACTGCTGGGGAGAGAAAGTACTTTAACATATTGTACTGCTGGGGAGAGAAAGTCCTTTAACATATTGTACTGCTGGGAGAGAAAGTCCTTTAACATATTGTACTGCTGGGGAGAGAAAGTACTTTAACATATTGTACTGCTGGGGAGAGAAAGTCCTTTAACATATTGTACTGCTGGGGAGAGAAAGTCCTTTAACATATTGTACTGCTGGGGAGAGAAAGTCCTTTAACATATTGTACTGCTGGGAGAGAAAGTCCTTTAACATATTGTACTGCTGGGGAGAGAAAGTCCTTTAACATACAGTACTGCTGGGGAGAGAAAGTCCTTTAACATATTGTACTGCTGGGAGAGAAAGTCCTTTAACATACAGTACTGCTGGGGAGAGAAAGTCCTTTAACATACAGTACTGCTGGGGAGAGAAAGTCCTTTAACATATTGTACTGCTGGGAGAGAAAGTCCTTTAACATACAGTACTGCTGGGGAGAGAAAGTCCTTTAACATACAGTACTGCTGGGGAGAGAAAGTCCTTTAACATATTGTACTGCTGGGGAGAGAAAGTCCTTTAACACACAGTACTGCTGGGGAGAGAAAGTCCTTTAACATATTGTACTGCTGGGGAGAGAAAGTCCTTTAACATATTGTACTGCTGGGGAGAGAAAGTCCTTTAACACACAGTACTGCTGGGGAGAGAAAGTCCTTTAACATATTGTACTGCTGGGGAGAGAAAGTCCTTTAACATATTGTACTGCTGGGGAGAGAAAGTCCTTTAACATATTGTACTGCTGGGGAGAGAAAGTCCTTTAACATATTGTACTGCTGGGAGAGAAAGTCCTTTAACATACAGTACTGCTGGGAGAGAAAGTCCTTTAACATATTGTACTGCTGGGGAGAGAAAGTCCTTTAACATATTGTACTGCTGGGAGAGAAAGTCCTTTAACATATTGTACTGCTGGGAGAGAAAGTCCTTTAACATATTGTACTGCTGGGAGAGAAAGTCCTTTAACATATTGTACTGCTGGGAGAGAAAGTCCTTTAACATATTGTACTGCTGGGAGAGAAAGTCCTTTAACATATTGTACTGCTGGGGAGAGAAAGTCCTTTAATTAACATACAGTACTGCTGGGGAGAGAAAGTCCTTTAACATACAGTACTGCTGGGGAGAGAAAGTCCTTTAACATATTGTACTGCTGGGGAGAGAAAGTCCTTTAACATACAGTACTGCTGGGGAGAGAAAGTCATTTAACATATTGTACTGCTGGGGAGAGAAAGTCCTTTAACATATTGTACTGCTGGGGAGAGAAAGTCCTTTAACATATTGTACTGCTGGGGAGAGAAAGTCCTTTAACATATTGTACTGCTGGGGAGAGAAAGTCCTTTAACATACAGTACTGCTGGGGAGAGAAAGTCCTTTAACATATTGTACTGCTGGGGAGAGAAAGTCCTTTAACATACAGTACTGCTGGGAGAGAAAGTCCTTTAACATATTGTACTGCTGGGAGAGAAAGTCCTTTAACATACAGTACTGCTGGGAGAGAAAGTCCTTTAACATACAGTACTGCTGGGAGAGAAAGTCCTTTAACATACAGTACTGCTGGGGAGAGAAAGTCCTTTAACATATTGTACTGCTGGGGAGAGAAAGTCCTTTAACATACAGTACTGCTGGGGAGAGAAAGTCCTTTAACATATTGTACTGCTGGGAGAGAAAGTCCTTTAACATATTGTACTGCTGGGGAGAGAAAGTCCTTTAACATACAGTACTGCTGGGAGAGAAAGTCCTTTAACATATTGTACTGCTGGGGAGAGAAAGTCCTTTAACATATTGTACTGCTGGGGAGAGAAAGTCCTTTAACATACAGTACTGCTGGGGAGAGAAAGTCCTTTAACATATTGTACTGCTGGGAGAGAAAGTCCTTTAACATATTGTACTGCTGGGAGAGAAAGTCCTTTAACATATTGTACTGCTGGGGAGAGAAAGTCCTTTAACATACAGTACTGCTGGGGAGAGAAAGTCCTTTAACATACAGTACTGCTGGGAGAGAAAGTCCTTTAACATACAGTACTACTGGGGGGAGAAAGTCCTTTAACATACAGTACTGCTGGGGAGAGAAAGTCCTTTAACATATTGTACTGCTGGGAGAGAAAGTCCTTTAACATATTGTACTGCTGGGGAGAGAAAGTCCTTTAACATATTGTACTGCTGGGAGAGAAAGTCCTTTAACATACAGTACTGCTGGGGAGAGAAAGTCCTTTAACATACAGTACTGCTGGGAGAGAAAGTCCTTTAACATACAGTACTGCTGGGGAGAGAAAGTCCTTTAACATACAGTACTGCTGGGGAGAGAAAGTCCTTTAACATACAGTACTGCTGGGGAGAGAAAGTCCTTTAACATACAGTACTGCTGGGGAGAGAAAGTCCTTTAACATATTGTACTGCTGGGAGAGAAAGTCCTTTAACATACAGTACTGCTGGGAGAGAAAGTCCTTTAACATATTGTACTGCTGGGGAGAGAAAGTCCTTTAACATACAGTACTGCTGGGAGAGAAAGTCCTTTAACATACAGTACTGCTGGGAGAGAAAGTCCTTTAACATACAGTACTGCTGGGGAGAGAAAGTCCTTTAACATACAGTACTGCTGGGAGAGAAAGTCCTTTAACATATTGTACTGCTGGGGAGAGAAAGTCCTTTAACATACAGTACTGCTGGGGAGAGAAAGTCCTTTAACATATTGTACTGCTGGGGAGAGAAAGTCCTTTAACATATTGTACTGCTGGGAGAGAAAGTCCTTTAACATACAGTACTGCTGGGAGAGAAAGTCCTTTAACATATTGTACTGCTGGGGAGAGAAAGTCATTTAACATACAGTACTGCTGGGGAGAGAAAGTCCTTTAACATATTGTACTGCTGGGAGAGAAAGTCCTTTAACATATTGTACTGCTGGGGAGAGAAAGTCCTTTAACATACAGTACTGCTGGGGAGAGAAAGTCCTTTAACATATTGTACTGCTGGGGAGAGAAAGTCCTTTAACATACAGTACTGCTGGGGAGAGAAAGTCCTTTAACATATTGTACTGCTGGGGAGAGAAAGTCCTTTAACATATTGTACTGCTGGGGAGAGAAAGTCCTTTAACATATTGTACTGCTGGGAGAGAAAGTCCTTTAACATATTGTACTGCTGGGAGAGAAAGTCCTTTAACATACAGTACTGCTGGGGAGAGAAAGTCCTTTAACATATTGTACTGCTGGGGAGAGAAAGTCCTTTAACATACAGTACTGCTGGGAGAGAAAGTCTTTTAACATACAGTACTGCTGGGAGAGAAAGTCCTTTAACATACAGTACTGCTGGGGAGAGAAAGTCCTTTAACATACAGTACTGCTGGGAGAGAAAGTCCTTTAACATATTGTACTGCTGGGAGAGAAAGTCCTTTAACACACAGTACTGCTGGGGAGAGAAAGTCCTTTAACATACAGTACTGCTGGGAGAGAAAGTCCTTTAACATACAGTACTGCTGGGGAGAGAAAGTCCTTTAACACACAGTACTGCTGGGGAGAGAAAGTCCTTTAACATACGGTACTGCTGGGGAGAGAAAGTCCTTTAACATATTGTACTGCTGGGGAGAGAAAGTCCTTTAACATATTGTACTGCTGGGGAGAGAAAGTCCTTTAACATATTGTACTGCTGGGAGAGAAAGTCCTTTAACATATTGTACTGCTGGGAGAGAAAGTCCTTTAACATATTGTACTGCTGGGAGAGAAAGTCCTTTAACATATTGTACTGCTGGGGAGAGAAAGTCCTTTAACATATTGTACTGCTGGGGAGAGAAAGTCCTTTAACATACAGTACTGCTGGGGAGAGAAAGTCCTTTAACATACAGTACTGCTGGGAGAGAAAGTTCTTTAACATATTGTACTGCTGGGGAGAGAAAGTCCTTTAACATATTGTACTGCTGGGGAGAGAAAGTCCTTTAACATACAGTACTGCTGGGGAGAGAAAGTCCTTTAACATACAGTACTGCTGGGGAGAGAAAGTCCTTTAACATACAGTACTGCTGGGGAGAGAAAGTCCTTTAACATATTGTACTGCTGGGAGAGAAAGTCCTTTAACATATTGTACTGCTGGGGAGAGAAAGTCCTTTAACATACAGTACTGCTGGGAGAGAAAGTCCTTTAACATACAGTACTGCTGGGGAGAGAAAGTCCTTTAGCATACAGTACTGCTGGGAGAGAAAGTCCTTTAACATATTGTACTGCTGGGGAGAGAAAGTCCTTTAACATATTGTACTGCTGGGGAGAGAAAGTCCTTTAACATACAGTACTGCTGGGGAGAGAAAGTCCTTTAACATATTGTACTGCTGGGGAGAGAAAGTCCTTTAACATATTGTACTGCTGGGAGAGAAAGTCCTTTAACATATTGTACTGCTGGGGGGAGAAAGTCCTTTAACATATTGTACTGCTGGGAGAGAAAGTCCTTTAACATATTGTACTGCTTGGAGAGAAAGTCCTTTAACATACAGTACTGCTGGGGAGAGAAAGTCCTTTAACATATTGTACTGCTGGGAGAGAAAGTCCTTTAACATATTGTACTGCTGGGAGAGAAAGTCCTTTAACATACAGTACTGCTGGGGAGAGAAAGTCCTTTAACATATTGTACTGCTGGGAGAGAAAGTCCTTTAACATACAGTACTGCTGGGGAGAGAAAGTCCTTTAACATATTGTACTGCTGGGGAGAGAAAGTCCTTTAACATATTGTACTGCTGGGGAGAGAAAGTCCTTTAACATATTGTACTGCTGGGGAGAGAAAGTCCTTTAACATATTGTACTGCTGGGAGAGAAAGTCCTTTAACATATTGTACTGCTGGGGAGAGAAAGTCCTTTAACATATTGTACTGCTGGGGAGAGAAAGTCCTTTAACATACAGTACTGCTGGGAGAGAAAGTCCTTTAACATATTGTACTGCTGGGGAGAGAAAGTCCTTTAACATACAGTACTGCTGGGGAGAGAAAGTCCTTTAACATATTGTACTGCTGGGGAGAGAAAGTCCTTTAACATACAGTACTGCTGGGGAGAGAAAGTCCTTTAACATATTGTACTGCTGGGGAGAGAAAGTCCTTTAACACACAGTACTGCTGGGGAGAGAAAGTCCTTTAACATATTGTACTGCTGGGGAGAGAAAGTCCTTTAACATATTGTACTGCTGGGGAGAGAAAGTCCTTTAACATACAGTACTGCTGGGAGAGAAAGTCCTTTAACATATTGTACTGCTGGGGAGAGAAAGTCCTTTAACATACAGTACTGCTGGGGAGAGAAAGTCCTTTAACATATTGTACTGCTGGGGAGAGAAAGTCCTTTAACATACAGTACTGCTGGGGAGAGAAAGTCCTTTAACATACAGTACTGCTGGGGAGAGAAAGTCCTTTAATTAACATATTGTACTGCTGGGGAGAGAAAGTCCTTTAACATATTGTACTGCTGGGGAGAGAAAGTCCTTTAACATACAGTACTGCTGGGGAGAGAAAGTCCTTTAACATATTGTACTGCTGGGAGAGAAAGTCCTTTAACATACAGTACTGCTGGGGGGAGAAAGTCCTTTAACATACAGTACTGCTGGGGAGAGAAAGTCCTTTAACATACAGTACTGCTGGGAGAGAAAGTCCTTTAACATATTGTACTGCTGGGGAGAGAAAGTCCTTTAACATATTGTACTGCTGGGGAGAGAAAGTCCTTTAACATACAGTACTGCTGGGGAGAGAAAGTCCTTTAACATACAGTACTGCTGGGGAGAGAAAGTCCTTTAACATACAGTACTGCTGGGGAGAGAAAGTCCTTTAACATATTGTACTGCTGGGGAGAGAAAGTCCTTTAACATACAGTACTGCTGGGGAGAGAAAGTCCTTTAACATACAGTACTGCTGGGGAGAGAAAGTCCTTTAACATATTGTACTGCTGGGGAGAGAAAGTCCTTTAACATATTGTACTGCTGGGGAGAGAAAGTCCTTTAACATATTGTACTGCTGGGGAGAGAAAGTCCTTTAACATATTGTACTGCTGGGGAGAGAAAGTCCTTTAACATATTGTACTGCTGGGGAGAGAAAGTCCTTTAACATACAGTACTGCTGGGGAGAGAAAGTCCTTTAACATATTGTACTGCTGGGGAGAGAAAGTCCTTTAACATACAGTACTGCTGGGGAGAGAAAGTCCTTTAACATACAGTACTGCTGGGGAGAGAAAGTCCTTTAACATATTGTACTGCTGGGGAGAGAAAGTCCTTTAACATATTGTACTGCTGGGGAGAGAAAGTCCTTTAACATATTGTACTGCTGGGAGAGAAAGTCCTTTAACATACAGTACTGCTGGGGAGAGAAAGTCCTTTAACATACAGTACTGCTGGGGAGAGAAAGTCCTTTAACATACAGTACTGCTGGGGAGAGAAAGTCCTTTAACATATTGTACTGCTGGGAGAGAAAGTCCTTTAACATATTGTACTGCTGGGGAGAGAAAGTCCTTTAACATATTGTACTGCTGGGGAGAGAAAGTCCTTTAACATATTGTACTGCTGGGGAGAGAAAGTCCTTTAACATATTGTACTGCTGGGGAGAGAAAGTCCTTTAACATACAGTACTGCTGGGGAGAGAAAGTCCTTTAACATACAGTACTGCTGGGGAGAGAAAGTCCTTTAACATATTGTACTGCTGGGAGAGAAAGTCCTTTAATTAACATACAGTACTGCTGGGGAGAGAAAGTCCTTTAACATATTGTACTGCTGGGGAGAGAAAGTCCTTTAACATATTGTACTGCTGGGGAGAGAAAGTCCTTTAACATATTGTACTGCTGGGGAGAGAAAGTCCTTTAACATATTGTACTGCTGGGAGAGAAAGTCCTTTAACATATTGTACTGCTGGGGAGAGAAAGTCCTTTAACATACAGTACTGCTGGGAGAGAAAGTCCTTTAACATATTGTACTGCTAGGGAGAGAAAGTCCTTTAACATATTGTACTGCTGGGGAGAGAAAGTCCTTTAACATATTGTACTGCTGGGGAGAGAAAGTCCTTTAACATACAGTACTGCTGGGGAGAGAAAGTCCTTTAACATACAGTACTGCTGGGAGAGAAAGTCCTTTAACATATTGTACTGCTGGGAGAGAAAGTCCTTTAACATATTGTACTGCTGGGGAGAGAAAGTCCTTTAACATATTGTACTGCTGGGAGAGAAAGTCCTTTAACATACAGTACTGCTGGGAGAGAAAGTCCTTTAACATATTGTACTGCTGGGGAGAGAAAGTCCTTTAACATATTGTACTGCTGGGGAGAGAAAGTCCTTTAACATACAGTACTGCTGGGGAGAGAAAGTCCTTTAACATACAGTACTGCTGGGGAGAGAAAGTCCTTTAACATATTGTACTGCTGGGAGAGAAAGTCCTTTAACATATTGTACTGCTGGGAGAGAAAGTCCTTTAACATATGGTACTGCTGGGGAGAGAAAGTCCTTTAACATACAGTACTGCTGGGAGAGAAAGTCCTTTAACATATTGTACTGCTGGGAGAGAAAGTCCTTTAACATATTGTACTGCTGGGAGAGAAAGTCCTTTAACATATTGTACTGCTGGGGAGAGAAAGTCCTTTAACATACAGTACTGCTGGGGAGAGAAAGTCCTTTAACATACAGTACTGCTGGGGAGAGAAAGTCCTTTAACATACAGTACTGCTGGGGAGAGAAAGTCCTTTAGCATATTGTACTGCTGGGGAGAGAAAGTCCTTTAACATACAGTACTGCTGGGGAGAGAAAGTCCTTTAACATATTGTACTGCTGGGGAGAGAAAGTCCTTTAACATATTGTACTGCTGGGAGAGAAAGTCCTTTAACATACAGTACTGCTGGGGAGAGAAAGTCCTTTAACATATTGTACTGCTGGGGAGAGAAAGTCCTTTAACATATTGTACTGCTGGGGAGAGAAAGTCCTTTAACATACAGTACTGCTGGGGAGAGAAAGTCCTTTAACATATTGTACTGCTGGGGGGAGAAAGTCCTTTAACATATTGTACTGCTGGGGAGAGAAAGTCCTTTAACATATTGTACTGCTAGGGAGAGAAAGTCCTTTAACATATTGTACTGCTGGGGAGAGAAAGTCCTTTAACATATTGTACTGCTGGGAGAGAAAGTCCTTTAACATATTGTACTGCTGGGGGGAGAAAGTCCTTTAACATATTGTACTGCTGGGAGAGAAAGTCCTTTAACATATTGTACTGCTGGGAGAGAAAGTCCTTTAACATACAGTACTGCTGGGGAGAGAAAGTCCTTTAACATATTGTACTGCTGGGAGAGAAAGTCCTTTAACATACAGTACTGCTGGGGAGAGAAAGTCCTTTAACATATTGTACTGCTGGGGAGAGAAAGTCCTTTAACATACAGTACTGCTGGGGAGAGAAAGTCCTTTAACATATTGTACTGCTGGGAGAGAAAGTCCTTTAACATATTGTACTGCTGGGGAGAGAAAGTCCTTTAACATATTGTACTGCTGGGGAGAGAAAGTCCTTTAACATACAGTACTGCTGGGAGAGAAAGTCCTTTAACATATTGTACTGCTGGGGAGAGAAAGTCCTTTAACATACAGTACTGCTGGGGAGAGAAAGTCCTTTAACATATTGTACTGCTGGGGAGAGAAAGTCCTTTAACATACAGTACTGCTGGGGAGAGAAAGTCCTTTAACATATTGTACTGCTGGGGAGAGAAAGTCCTTTAACATACAGTACTGCTGGGGAGAGAAAGTCCTTTAACATACAGTACTGCTGGGGAGAGAAAGTCCTTTAACATACAGTACTGCTGGGGAGAGAAAGTCCTTTAACATATTGTACTGCTGGGGAGAGAAAGTCCTTTAACATATTGTACTGCTGGGGAGAGAAAGTCCTTTAACATATTGTACTGCTGGGGAGAGAAAGTCCTTTAACATATTGTACTGCTGGGAGAGAAAGTCCTTTAACATATTGTACTGCTGGGGAGAGAAAGTCCTTTAACATATTGTACTGCTGGGAGAGAAAGTCCTTTAACATATTGTACTGCTGGGGAGAGAAAGTCCTTTAACATATTGTACTGCTGGGGAGAGAAAGTCCTTTAACATACAGTACTGCTGGGAGAGAAAGTCCTTTAACATACAGTACTGCTGGGGAGAGAAAGTCCTTTAACATATTGTACTGCTGGGGAGAGAAAGTCCTTTAACATATTGTACTGCTGGGAGAGAAAGTCCTTTAACATATTGTACTGCTGGGGAGAGAAAGTCCTTTAGCATACAGTACTGCTGGGAGAGAAAGTCCTTTAACATATTGTACTGCTAGGGAGAGAAAGTCCTTTAACATATTGTACTGCTGGGAGAGAAAGTCCTTTAACATACAGTACTGCTGGGGAGAGAAAGTCCTTTAACATATTGTACTGCTGGGGAGAGAAAGTCCTTTAACATACAGTACTGCTGGGGAGAGAAAGTCCTTTAACATATTGTACTGCTGGGGAGAGAAAGTCCTTTAACATATTGTACTGCTAGGGAGAGAAAGTCCTTTAATATACAGTACTGCTGGGGAGAGAAAGTCCTTTAACATATTGTACTGCTAGGGAGAGAAAGTCCTTTAATATACAGTACTGCTGGGGAGAGAAAGTCCTTTAACATACAGTACTGCTGGGGAGAGAAAGTCCTTTAACATACAGTACTGCTGGGGAGAGAAAGTCCTTTAACATACAGTACTGCTGGGAGAGAAAGTCCTTTAACATACAGTACTGCTGGGAGAGAAAGTCCTTTAACATATTGTACTGCTGGGGAGAGAAAGTCCTTTAACATATTGTACTGCTGGGGAGAGAAAGTCCTTTAACATACAGTACTGCTGGGAGAGAAAGTCCTTTAACATATTGTACTGCTGGGGAGAGAAAGTCCTTTAACATATTGTACTGCTGGGGAGAGAAAGTCCTTTGACATATTGTACTGCTGGGGAGAGAAAGTCCTTTAACATACAGTACTGCTGGGAGAGAAAGTCCTTTAACATATTGTACTGCTGGGGAGAGAAAGTCCTTTAACATATTGTACTGCTGGGAGAGAAAGTCCTTTAACATTTTGTACTGCTGGGGAGAGAAAGTCCTTTAACATATTGTACTGTTGGGGAGAGAAAGTCCTTTAACATATTGTACTGCTGGGGAGAGAAAGTCCTTTAACATACAGTACTGCTTGGGAGAGAAAGTCCTTTAACATACAGTACTGCTTGGGAGAGAAAGTCCTTTAAACCTGTTGGGGATGGGGGCGCTGTTTAGACTATTTATGCTAATGTGGCTAATTTTTTAAACGGCTTCCCACAAAATCCTTGATCGTACAATATGCATATTATTATTATTATTGGATAGAAAACAGTCTATAGTTTCTATAGGAGTTGAAATTTTGTCTCTAAGTGGAACAGAGCCCATTCTACAGCAATTTCCCTGACATGGAGTCAGATTTGAGAAACGTTGGCCACTTTTCTGAAGTCATTTAAACGGGCACTGTCGTTGCTATGACTATACGGACACTTCTTACGTCTTCCCCTGGATGCCTTTACGTGATGACGATTCCAACGGGCTCGATTGCTCGTTCACAGGCCCTACAAATGAAAAAAACCTTTAGCTAGCAAGTCTTTTCTTGCTGCGTAACGCGCGTGGAAGACACCGACCCTCTCCTGTTCCAAGCGTTAGTTTAGCCTGTTATATTTCTCCGGTCATCTTTTCACTCGTTATAGGAGTTACAAACATCACAAAGTAGTTAATTTAAAGCGTTTTATAGCAATTTATATCCGTTTAGTGCGATTTTGGGACATTTATTTTTGCAACGATGTGAAAAGTTGGGCACGCTTTTCAGTTCATCCCGAACGTAGTTGACATTTCCACATGGCAAGAGGACAGCTTTCCACCAAAAGACGATTTCTCCCAAGAAAGGATCCTTTGCCCAAGATACTGATGGAAGAACAGCTCAAGGTAGGACATTTTTATTATGATAAATCGTGTTTCTGTCGAAACATTTTAGTGGCTTAGGACGCCATGTTTTTTGACGTAGCTTCGCTTGGCGCAAACTGTATTGAAAAGTAAGGATAAATTAAAAAATGTAATAACGCAATTGTATTAAGAATTAAATTGTCTATCAATCCCTGTCCACCCTATATTTTTTAGTCACGTTTATGAGTATTTATGTATAAGAGTAGATCACTGTCTAAGTGGCGCAAGGACGTTTTCTTTACCAGCTTGTCTACATTTCACATTGTCTAACCATGATTTTGGTGGCTAAATATAAACATTTTCGATCAAACTGTATATGCATGTTGTAATGTGATGTTACAGGAGTGTCATCGGAAGAATTCTGAGAAGGTTAGTGAAAAAATTAATATCTTTTGGCGATGTTGACTTTTATCGCTCACTTTGGCTAGAATCAATGCTGGGCTGCTAATTGCTATGTGCTAAGCTAATATAACGATTTATTGTGTTTTCGCTGTAAGACACTTAGAAAATCTGAAATATTGTCTGTATTCACAGGATCTGTGTCTTTCGATTCGTGTATGCTGTGTATTTTTACGAAATGTTTGATGATTAGTAGTTAGGTAAACACGTTGCTCATTGTAATTATTCTAGTCCATTTGTGATGGTGGGTGCAATTGTAAACTATGCCATATACCTGAAATATGCACTTTTTTCTAACAAAACCTATCCCATACCATAAATATGTTATCAGACTGTCATCTAATGAGTTTTTTTGTTGGTTAGGGGCTATAAATATCTTAGTTTAGCCGAATTGGTGATGGCTACTGGTGTTGGTGGACAAATAAAAGATGGTGGAATATGCTAATGTGTTTTTAGGTAATAGATGTACATCTTTACATATTGTGTCTTCCCTGTAAAACATTTTAAAAATCGGAAATGTTGACTGGATTCATAAGATCTGTGTCTTTCATTAGCTGTATTGGACTTTAATGTGTGAAAGTTAAATATTTTAAAAAAATATTTTTTTTGAATTTCGCGGCACTGGTTTTTCAGTGGGGGGGGGGGGGGGAGTGCCGCTAGCGCCACGCTGATCCTAGACAGGTTTAACATACAGTACTGCTGGGGGGAGAAAGTCCTTTAACATACAGTACTGCTGGGGGGAGAAAGTCCTTTAACATACAGTACTGCTGGGGGGAGAAAGTCCTTTAACATACAGTACTGCTGGGGGGAGAGACACGGCCCGGTGGCACACCAAAGAGTCTTTGTTCCCCTGGGCCGGTTCTGATAACTACTTTTATCTCTCTGCTCTCTCCCTCTCTACTTTCATCTCTCTAATCCCCCTGTACCTGGACATGGAAGGAAATGAAAACGTCTATTTATTCCATAAATCCTTATTGGCACATTAACAAAGCTCTCTGTGTGTTCTCTCGGGTTATGGTTATACCTATGTGTGTGTGTGTGGTGTATGTGTGTGTGTGTGTGTGTGTGTGCCTGTGTGGTGTGTGTGTGTGTGAGTGTGCCTGTGTGGTGTGTGTGTGTGTGTGTGTGTGTGTGTGTGTGTGTGTGTGTGTGTGTGTGTGTGTGTGTGTGTGTGTGTGTGTGTGTGTGTGTGTGTGTGTGCCTGTGTGGTGTGTGTGTGTGTGAGTGTGCCTGTGTGGTGTGTGTGTGTGTGTGTGTGTGTGTGTGTGTGTGTGTGTGTGTGTGTGTGTGTGTGTGTGTGTGTGTGTGTGTGTGTGTGTGTGTGTGTGTGTGTGTGTGTGTGTGTGTGTGTGTGTGTGTGTGTGTGTGTGTGTGTGTGCCTGTGTGGTGTGTGTGCTTGAGAGAGAGGGAGATCATATTACTTGCAGCATTCAGACCTGTGTCTTCTCTGCTGGAGGCTTTCAGCTTCTGCTGTAACCCTGTTCTATCTCTCCTCAACCTGTTCTATCTCTCCTCAACCCTGTTCTATCTCTCCTCAACCCTGTTCTATCTCTCCTCGACCCTGTTCTATCTCTCCTCAACCCTGTTCTATCTCTCCTCAACCTGTTCTATCTCTCCTCAACCTGTTCTATCTCTCCTCAACCTGTTCTATCTCTCCTCAACCCTGTTCTATCTCTCCTCAACCCTGTTCTATCTCTCCTCAACCCTGTTCTATCTCTCCTCAACCCTGTTCTATCTCTCCTCAACCCTGTTCTATCTCTCCTCAACCCTGTTCTATCTCTCCTCAACCCTGTTCTATCTCTCCTCAACCCTGTTCTATCTCTCCTCAACCTGTTCTATCTCTCCCCAACCTGTTCTATCTCTCCTCAACCCTGTTCTATCTCTTCTCAACCTGTTCTATCTCTCCTTAACCTGTTCCATCTCTCCTCAACCCTGTTCTATCTCTCCTCAACCCTGTTCTATCTCTCCTCAACCTGTTCTATCTCTCCTCAACTCTGTTCTATCTCTCCTCAACCCTGTTCTATCTCTCCTCAACCCTGTTCTATCTCTCCTCAACCCTGTTCTATCTCTCCTCAACCTGTTCTATCTCTCCTCAACCTGTTCTATCTCTCCTCAACCCTGTTCTATCTCTCCTCAACCCTGTTCTATCTCTCCTCAACCCTGTTCTATCTCTCCTCAACCTGTTCTATCTCTCCTCAACCCAGTTCTATCTCTCCTCAACCCTGTTCTATCTCTCCTTAACCTGTTCTATCTCTCCTCAACCCACTCCAGTCTCTCCTCAACCTGCTCCAGTCTCTAAAGTCTCTCCTCAACCCAGACAAGTCTCTCCTCAACCCGCTCCAGTCTCTCCTCAACCCAGTCAAGTCTCTCCAGTCTCTCCAGTCTCTCCTCAACCCAGTCAAGTCTCTCCAGTCTTTCCTCAACCTGCTCCAGTCTCTCCAGTCTCTCCTCAACCCACTCCAGTCTCTCCAGTCTCTCCTCAACCCACTCCAGTCTCTCCAGTCTCTCCTGAACCCAGTCAAGTCTCTCCAGTCTCTCCTCAACCCGCTCCTGTCTCTCCAGTCTCTCCAGTCTCTCCTCAACCTGCTCCAGTCTATAAAGTCTCTCCTCAACCCACTCCAGTCTCTCCTCAACCTGCTCCAGTCTCTCCTCAACCTGCTCCAGTCTCTCCAGTCTCTCCTCAACCCGCTCCAGTCTCTCCTCAACTCGATCCAGTCTCTCCAGTCTCTCCTCAACCCAGTCAAGTCTCTCCAGTCTCTCCTCAACCCGCTCCAGTCTCTCCTCAACTCGATCCAGTCTCTCCAGTCTCTCCTCAACCCAGACAAGTCTCTCCAGTCTCTCCTCAACCCACTCCAGTCTCTCCAGTCTCTCCTGAACCCAGTCAAGTCTCTCCAGTCTCTCCTCAACCCGCTCCAGTCTCTTCAGTCTCTCCTCAACCTGCTCCAGTCTCTCCTCAACCTGCTCCAGTCTCTCCAGTCTCTCCTCAACCTGCTCCAGTCTCTCCTCAACCTGCTCCAGTCTCTCCAGTCTCTCCTCAACCCGCTCCAGTCTCTCCAGTCTCTCCTCAACCCAGTCAAGTCTCTCCAGTCTCTCCAGTCTCTCATCAACCCAGTCAAGTCTCTCCAGTCTTTCCTCAACCTGCTCCAGTCTCTCCAGTCTCTCCTCAACCCACTCCAGTCTCTCCAGTCTCTCCTCAACCCACTCCAGTCTCTCCAGTCTCTCCTGAACCCAGTCAAGTCTCTCCAGTCTCTCCTCAACCCGCTCCTGTCTCTCCAGTCTCTCCAGTCTCTCCTCAACCTGCTCCAGTCTATAAAGTCTCTCCTCAACCCACTCCAGTCTCTCCTCAACCTGCTCCAGTCTCTCCTCAACCTGCTCCAGTCTCTCCAGTCTCTCCTCAACCCGCTCCAGTCTCTCCTCAACTCGATCCAGTCTCTCCAGTCTCTCCTCAACCCAGTCAAGTCTCTCCAGTCTCTCCTCAACCCGCTCCAGTCTCTCCTCAACTCGATCCAGTCTCTCCAGTCTCTCCTCAACCCGCTCCAGTCTCTCCTCAACTCGATCCAGTCTCTCCAGTCTCTCCTCAACCCAGTCAAGTCTCTCCAGTCTCTCCTCAACCCACTCCAGTCTCTCCAGTCTCTCCTGAACCCAGTCAAGTCTCTCCAGTCTCTCCTCAACCCGCTCCAGTCTCTCCAGTCTCTCCTCAACCTGCTCCAGTCTCTCCTCAACCTGCTCCAGTCTCTCCAGTCTCTCCTCAACCTGCTCCAGTCTCTCCAGTCTCTCCTCAACCTACTCCAGTCTCTCCTCAACCTGCTCCAGTCTCTCCAGTCTCTCCTCAACCCACTCCAGTCTCTCCTCAACCTGCTCCAGTCTCTCCAGTCTCTCCTCAACCCGCTCCAGTCTCTCCAGTCTCTCCTCAACCTGCTCCAGTCTCTCCAGACTCTCCTCAACCCGCTCCAGTCTCTCCAGTCTCTCCTTACTAATAGATATGTTCCCTGGTCTCTCCTTACTAATAGATATGTTCCCTGGTCTCTCCTTACTAATAGATATGTTCCCTTGTCTCTCCTTACTAATAGATATGTTCCCTGGTCTCTCCTTACTAATAGATATGTTCCCTGGTCTCTCCTTACTAATAGATATGTTCCCTTGTCTCTCCTTACTAATAGATATGTTCCCTGGTCTCTCCTTAATAATAGATATGTCCCCTGGTCTCTCCTTACTAATAGATATGTTCCATCTTCCCCTGGTCTCTCCTTACTAATAGATATGTTCCAACTTTCCCCTGGTCTCCCCTTACTAATAGATATGTTCCCTGGTCTCTCCTTACTAATAGATATGTTTCCTGGTCTCTCCTTACTAATAGATATTTTCCCTGGTCTCTCCTTAATAATATATATGTTCCCTGGTCTCTCCTTACTAATAGATATAATTTCCCCCTGGTCTCTCCTTACTAATAGATATGTTCCCTGGTCTCTCCTTAATAATAGATATGTTCCCTGGTCTCTCCTTACTAATAAATAGAATTTCCCCCTGGTCTCCCCTTACTAATAGAAAGAATTTCCCCCACTCTTTCCTACCAAGGAAGTCCAGACGAGCGTGACAAAGTTTGAGGATATTAAATGACAGTAAAGGACAGTAATGTTACCAGTAAAGTAGGAAGCCCAGGTTTCAATAGGCCATTAGAAATGAATGTATCATGAAAGGTGTGTGGATATTAGTCTTGTCGAAGTGGATTTATGCGCTGACTTAAAGGGGGCTGATAATGTGTATGTGACAATAAAAATCATTATACTTTTTTTTACTCCTCTGGTCTCGGGAAGAAATTAGGAGTCCTCCTTGTCCAACACCGAGTCAAGACCAAGTAAAAATGTATGAGACACCAAGACAAGACCGACACACTCAATATGTGGTCTGGAGACCGGACTGGATTACTACAACACTGTAAAAGGACCAGCTATGACGGAACACTGGCAGAATCGAGAACACTGGCAGATTCTAGAACACTGGCAGATTCTAGAACACTGGCAGATTCTAGAACACTGGCAGAATCGAGAACACTGGCAGATTCTAGAACACTGGTAGATTCTAGAACACTGGCAGAATCGAGAACACTGGCAGATTCTAGAACACTGGCAGATTCTAGAACACTGGCAGTCCCGAGACGACTGATTTGTCAATAGAATGCTTTTCTAAACCACAAACTCTCCAACGGTAGAATATTTGTTTATCTTAATAGACCCGGGTAAGGAGTAGCAGTGCAGTGGACAGGATTTGGATGAGCCAGTCTGAAGCTGAGGAAGATTAGGCATGGCCAGTCTCTGTCCCAAATCGCACCCTCTTCCCTATATACAGTGCCTTGCAAAAGTATTCATCACCCTTGCCATTTTTCCTAATTTATTGCATTAAATCCGTTAATTTAAATCTATTTTTATTTGGATTTCATGTAATGGACATACACAAAATAGTCCAAATTGGTGAAGTGAAATGAAAAAAATTGCTTTAAAATTGCTTTAATTTAAAATAAAATTGAAGTTGTTCGTGGATATGTATTCTCCCCCTTTGCTAGCATGGTGGTGACAGCATCATGCTGTGGGGATGCTTTTCATCAGCAGGGACTGTGAAGCTGGTCAGAATTTAAGGAATGATGGATGGTGCTAAATACAGGGAAATTCTTGAGGGAAACCTGTTTCAGTCTTCCAGAGATTTGAGACTGGGACGGAGGTTCACCTTCAGCATGACAATGACCCTAAGCATACTGCTAAAGCAACACTCGAGTGGTTTAAGGGGAAACATTTAAATGTCTTGGAATGGCCTAGTCAAAGCCCAGACCTCAGTCCAATTGAGAATCTGTGGCATGACTTAAAGATTTTTTGTCTTATTTCTTGTTTGTTTCACAATAAAAAAATATTTTGCATCATCAAAGTGGTAGGCATGTTGCATAAATCAAATGATACAAACCCTCCCAAAATCTATTTTAATTCCAGGTTGTAAGGCAAAAATACAGGAAAAATGCCAAGGAGGTGAATACTTTCGCAAGCCATTAGGGAATAGGTTTTCACTTGGGACACTATCCAGGGTAGTGGGAGACTACTGTGTGAAGTGTAGCAACCACAGAACAGACATGGAACTGGAACCAATCTATCTCCATGGGAACAGAGCCTCAAGCCCTTCTGGGTTCTAACTCTCTCTGATACATCCTGGTCCCCCGCTGCGCTGTAGCTTCCTCTCCTCTCATTGGAGAGTAGTGAACTACATGTAGTTCAACTAGTAATTTAACTACATTTCCCAGTAACTCAGCCTGGTCCCCTGCTGCGCTGTAGCTTCCTCTCCACTCATTGGAGAGTAGTGAACTACATGTAGTTCAACCAGTAACTTAACTACATTTCCCAGTAACTCAGCCTGGTCTCAGAGCAAAACATATTATATTTTACTCAAATCCGTGCCATTCCATTTAGTGTGATATGTTACTTTAAGTTAGGTTACATTACATTGGCCTACATAAATTTGGGACACTTAAATGTGTATGATGTGTTACGTTTGGTTTGGCAGTATGTTACTTAAAGCAAAAACAAAAGGAGGGTTAGTGTGGATGGGTGGGGCATATCATGCAAATGTCTAGCAACCCAAAAGTTGTGTGTTTGAATCTCATCACTGACAACTTTAGCATTTTAGCTAACTATCAACTGCGTACTACATTTATACTTAGCATGTTAGCAAACCTTTCTCCTAACCCCTAACACTTTAACCTAACTCCTAACTCCTAACCCTAACTCCTAACTCCCAACCCCTAACCCTAACACTTTAACCTAACTCCTAACTCCTAACTCCTAACCCTAACTCCTAACCCCTAACCCCTAACACTTTAACCTAACTCCTAACTCCTAACTCCTAACCCTAACCCCTAACTTTTAACCCCTAACTCCTAGCTCCTAACCCCTAACTCCTAACACTTTAACCTAACTCCTAACCCCTAACCCCTAACACTTTAACCTAACTCCTAACCCCTAACTCCTAACTCCTAACTCCTAACCCCTAACACTTTAACCTAACTCCTAACCCCTAACACTTTAACCTAACTTCTAACTCCTAACTACTAACCCCTAACCCCTAACCCCTAACCCTAACCCCTAACTCCTAACCTCTAACCCCTAACACTTTAACCTAACTCCTAACTCCTAACCCCTAACTCCTAACCCCTAACACTTTAACCTAACTCCTAACCCCTAACTCCTAACCCCTAACACTTTAACCTAACTCCTAACTCCTAACTCCTAACCCTAACCCCTAACTCCTAACCCCTAACACTTTAACCTAACTCCTAACCCCTAACTCCTAACCCCTAACTCCTAACCCCTAACACTTTAACCTAACTCCTAACCCCTAACCCCTTACACTTTAACCTAACTCCTAACTCCTAACTCCTAACCCCTAACACTTTAACCTAACTCCTAACCCCTAACCCCTTACACTTTAACCTAACTCCTAACCCCTAACCCTAACCCCTAACTCCTAACCCCTAAC
>NC_074670.1:81794586-81804586 GCF_029448725.1 Salvelinus fontinalis
TAGAGAGAGAGAGAGAGAGAGAGAGAGAGAGAGAGAGAGAGAGAGAGAGAGAGAGAGAGAGAGAGAGAGAGAGAGAGAGAGAGACGGAGACAGGAGAGAATTCATTTGCATGTTTTCGAATACCTTTAGTCTGTATGTTTGTATGATTCTTTTCACTCTGTCATTTACATCATTATTGTGGAATCACTACAATGTTGTTGATCCATCCTCAGTTGTCTCCCATCACAGCCATTAAACTGCGTAACTGTTTTAAAATCACCAACGGCCTCATGGTGACATCACTAAGCAGTTTCCTTCCTCTCCTGCAGCTCAGTTCAGAAGGACGCCTGGGTGGTTTTAATACATCATCCACAGCGTAATTATTAACTTGACCGCCCTTAAAGAGATATTCAATGTCTGCGTTTGTTATTGTTACCCATCTACCAATCACTGCCCTTTTTTATGAGGCTTTTTGAAAAGCTCCCTGGTCTTTGTAGTTGAATCTGTGGTTGAAATGCAATACTTGACTGAGGAACCTTACACTTGTTGTTAACTCAGCAACAAAAAGAAATGTTCTCTCACTGTCAACTGTGTTTATTTTCAGCAAACTTAACATGTGTAAATATTTGTATGAACATAACAGGATTCAACAACTGAGACATAAACTGAACAAGTTCCACAGACATGTGACGAACAGAAATGGAATAATGTGTCCCTGAACAAAGGTCAAAATCAAAAGTAACAGTCAGTATCTGGTGTGGCCACCAGCTGCATTAAGTACTGCAGTGCATCTCCTCCTCATGGACTGCACCAGATTTGCCAGTTCTTGCTGTGAGATGTTACCCCACTCTTCCACCAAGGCCCCTGCAAGTTCACTGACATTTCTGGGGGGATTGGCCCTAGCCCTCACCCTCCGATCCAACAGGTCCCAGATGTGCTCAATGGGATTGAGATCTGGGCTCTTCGCTAGCCATGACAAAACACTGACATTCCTGTCTTGCAGGAAATCACGCACAGAACGAGTAGTATGGCTGGTGGCATTGTCATGCTGGAGGGTCATGTCAGGATGAGCCTGCAGGAAGGGTACCACATGAGGGAGGAGGATGTCTTCCCTGTAACGCACAGCGTGGAGATTGCCTACAATGACAACAAGCTCAGTCCGATGATGCTGTGACACATCGCCCCAGACCATGACGGACCCTCCACCACGAGTACAGGCCTCGGTGTAACGCTCATTCCTTCAACGATAAACGTGAATCTGACCATCACCCCTGGTGAGACAAAACCGCGACTCGTCAGTGAAAAGCACTTTTTGCCAGTCCTGTCTGGTCCAGCGACGGTGGGTTTGTGCCCATAGGCGACTTTGTTGCCCGTGATGTCTGGTGAGAACCTGCCTTACAACAGGCCTACAAGCCCTCAGTCCAGCCTCTCTCAGTCTATTGCGGACAGTCTGAGCACTGATGGAGGGATTGTGCGTTCCTCGTGTAACCCGGGCAGTTGTTGCCATCCTGTACCTGTCCCACAGGTGTGATGTTCGGATGTACCGATCCTGTGCAGGTGTTGTTACATGTGGTCTGCCACTGCGAGGACGATCAGCTGTCCGTCCTGTCTCCCTGTAGCGCTGTCTTAGGCGTCTCACAGTACGGACATTGCAATTTATTGCCCTGGCCACATCTGCAGTCCTCATGCCTCCTTGCTGCATGCGTAATGCACGTTCACGCAGGTGAGCAGGGACCCTGGGCATCTTTCTTTTTGTGTTTTTCAGAGTCAGTAGAAAGGCCTCTTTAGTGTCCTAAGTTTTCATAACTGTGACCTTAATTACTTACCGTCTGTAAGTTGTTAACGTCTTGTTCCATAGGTGCATGTTCATTAATTGTTTATGGTTCATTGAACAAGCATGGTAAACAGTGTTTAAACCCTTTACAATGAAGATCTGTAATTATCTTTGAAAGACAGGGTCCTGAAAAAGGGACATTTCTTTTTTTGCTGAGTTTATGTATGGAGGACGGAGGAAATGATCGTTCAAAAATCAAGTCAACCGCTATTATTTCACACAGAGTGAGTCCATATAACGTATTATCTGATTTGTTAAGCCACATTTTACTTACGAAAAAAATGTATGTTTTTACAAAGGCTTCTGCAACAACTATATATCAGTTATTACATTTGTTAAAACGTGTAGAATTTTCTTTTCACTTTGACACTTTGGAAAAATATTTAGTCACCCAAAAATGACAATTCAATTTATGTCAAAATCCCACTTCGTAACGCAACAAAATGTAAAAGAAGTTCAAGGGTGATGTAGTAGACTTTGTACAGTGTATATCCATAAATTGCAGGCCCCCCCCCCGACTCTGCTATAGAAAGAATACCATGTCGCTCTCTAATCATATTGGAACAGAGCAAAAAGTTTTCAAACCTTTTCTTTCATAAAGACTACTTCATACAACATTTTCAGTTTATGCAAATGTATCATATACAGCCTGCATATTGAGTTAGTGTGTAGATCACATTTTAATGAATAGAAACAAATAACACCACTGCTTACATAATATATTTGTGTTTTTTGTTTTTTAAAACCATGCATTTAGAACAAAAAATAAATCATAGCCTACCTTGAGAATCTTGCCTTTTTAGGCTGAGAGAAAATCAAAAGTTTTTTTTTACATTTGAACAAAGGACTAGGCTACTATAAATTATATTTAAAAATAAATGGTGATTCTGTTTAGTAGTGGCCTTTTGGACAGCAGCCACAGTGTGTAGGCTACATATTTCACAACACATCGTGAAGAAACAGAATAACCATGAAAAGAATGAGATATAACAGAAGTGTCGTCTCAAGCAAAGCACACCGATTGACCGTTACACTTTTCCTCCACAGCGGTGACGTTGTTTTTGGCCGCTGTTGTATGAAGTTCTGTCACCAGGAACGTGTTCACGTTAACTTCTCTCAGCAGCATATTGATTAAAAAAAGATGGCGGGGGGGAAAGAAACCTTGAACGGTACGTTCACGTGTACGGGTGTCTCAGGCTGGACTGTTACGTTTGTAACATAATAAAAAACCTTTTAACAATGTTGGGTAAATAGATGGCAAAAAAATGCAGAATTGTGTTAAATGTAAACAGCTTGGGAAGGAAAAATGATTTCACAGATTGAATCATGTAATATTTGGCCTAGTGATTATTTCTCACGATCTACTAGCCTGTGAAATACTCATTGACAGCCTGTGAAGCTACCGAATATCCAACCTTTTTATAGGCTGATGGAGTCAGTGGGAGAATCTCAATTGCGAACTCCTCGTGAACCCTCTCTCCTCGCTTCTTTTTTAAAAAACCAATTGGAGGAGAAGGTCAGAGGGGAGGGACCAATGGGTTTTTGAGAAGGAGGTGATGAGAGAGGACATGAGGAGTATGCAAATGGTTTCTCTGAGTCAGAGGGCATTACAGCGAGGCCTAATCAGACATGGCCGTTCTCATCGTGGTTCTGACAGGCAAAGGGAAATTATACAATGCATTTGCACGATGTTAAAATGATACTCAACAACACCATCAGACCAACACCATCAGACTGACACCATCAGACCGACACCATCAGACCGACACCATCAGACCGACACCATCAGACCGACACCATCAGACCGACACCATCAACACCATCAGACCAACACCATCAACACCATCAGACCAACACCATCAGACCAACACCATCAGACCAACACCATCAGACTGACACCATCAGACCAACACCATCAGACTGACACCATCAGACCGACACCATCAGACCGACACCATCAACACCATCAGACCAACACCATCAGACCAACACCATCAGACCAGCACCATCAGACCAACACCATCAGAACAACACCATCAACACCATCAGACAAACACCATCAGACCAACACCATCAGACCAACACCATCAACACCATCAGACCAACATCATCAACACCATCAGACCAACACCATCAGACCAACACCATCAACACCATCAGACCAACACCATCCGACCAACACCATCAGACCAACACCATCAGACCAACACCATCAACACCATCAGACCGACACCATCAGACCAACACCATCAGACCAACACCATCAGACCAACACCATCAACACCATCAGACCAACACCATCAGACCAACACCATCAGACCAACACCATCAGACCAACACCATCAGACCGACACCATCAGACCGACACCATCAGACCAACACCATCAGACCAACACCATCAACACCATCAGACCAACACCATCAGACCAACACCATCAGACCAACACCATCAACACCATCAGACCAACACCATCAACACCATCAGACCAACACCATCAGACTGACACCATCAGACCAACACCATCAGACCGACACCATCAGACCACCACCATCAGACCAACACCATCAGACAAACACCATCAGACCAACACCATCAGACCAACACCATCAGACCGACACCATCAGACCAACACCACCAGACCAACACCATCCGACCGACACCATCAGACCAACACCACCAGACCGACACCATCAGACCAACACCATCAGACCAACACCATCAGACCAACACCATCAACACCATCAGACCAACACCATCAGACCAACACCATCAGACCAACACCATCAACACCATCAGACCAACACCATCAGACCAACACCATCAGACTAACACCATCAGACCAACACCATCAGACCGACACCATCAGACCGACACCATCAGACCAACACCATCAACACCATCAGACCAACACCATCAGACCAACACCATCAGACCAACACCATCAACACCATCAGACCGACACCATCAACACCATCAGACCAACACCATCAGACCAACACCATCAGACCAACACCATCAACACCATCAACACCATCAGACCAACACCATCAGACCAACACCATCAGACCAACACCATCAGACCAACACCATCAGACCAACACCATCAACACCATCAGACCAACACCATCAGACCAACACCATCAGACCAACACCATCAGACCAACACCATCAACACCATCAGACCGACACCATCAGATCGACACCATCAGACCAACACCATCAACACCATCAGACCAACACCATCAACACCATCAGACCGACACCATCAACACCATCAGACCAACACCATCAGACCAACACCATCAGACCAACACCATCAGACCAACACCATCAACACCATCAGACCGACACCATCAGACCGACACCATCAGACCAACACCATCAACACCATCAGACCAACATCATCAGACCAACACCATCAGACCAACACCATCAACACCATCAGACCGACACCATCAGACCAACACCATCAGACCACCACCATCAACACCATCAGACCAACACCATCAACACCATCAGACCAACACCATCAACACCATCAGACCAACACCATCAGACCGACACCATCAGACCACCACCATCAGACCAACACCATCAGACCAACACCACCAGACCACCACCATCAGACCGACACCATCAGACCAACACCATCAGACCAACACCATCAGACCAACACCATCAGACCAACACCATCAGACCAACACCATCAGACCAACACCATCAGACCAACACCATCAGACCGACACCATCAGACCGACACCATCAGACCAACACCATCAACACCATCAGACCAACACCATCAGACCAACACCATCAGACCAACACCATCAGACCAACACCATCAGACCAACACCATCAACACCATCAGACCAACACCATCAGGCCAACACCATCAGACCAACACCACCAGACCGACACCATCAGACCAACACCATCAACACCATCAACACCATCAGACCAACACCATCAGACCAACACCATCAGACCAACACCATCAGACCAACACCACCAGACCGACACCATCAGACCAACACCATCAGACCAACACCATCAGACCAACACCATCAACACCATCAGACCAACACCATCAGACCAACACCATCAGACCAACACCATCAGACCAACACCATCAGACCAACACCATCAACACCATCAGACCGACACCATCAACACCATCAGACCAACACCATCAGACCAACACCATCAGACCAACACCATCAGACCAACACCATCAACACCATCAGACCGACACCATCAGACCAACACCATCAGACCAACACCATCAACACCATCAGACCAACATCATCAGACCAACACCATCAGACCAACACCATCAACACCATCAGACCGACACCATCAGACCAACACCATCAGACCACCACCATCAACACCATCAGACCAACACCATCAACACCATCAGACCAACACCATCAGACCGACACCATCAGACCAACACCATCAGACCGACACCATCAGACCACCACCATCAGACCAACACCATCAGACCGACACCATCAGACCTACACCATCAGACCAACACCATCAGACCGACACCATCAGACCAACACAACCAGACCGACACCATCAGACCGACACCATCAGACCAACACCATCAGACCAACACCATCAGACCAACACCATCAGACCAACACCATCAGACCAACACCATCAACACCATCAGTCCAACACCATCAGACCAACACCATCAGACCAACACTATCAGACCAACACCATCAGACCAACACCATCAGACCAACACCATCAGACCAACACCATCAGACCAACACCATCAACACCATCAGACCAACACCATCAGACCAACACTATCAGACCAACACCATCAGACCAACACCATCAACACCATCAGACCAACACCATCAGACCAACACCATCAGACCAACACCATCAGACCAACACCATCAACACCATCAGACCGACACCATCAACACCATCAGACCAACACCATCAGACCAACACCATCAGACCAACACCATCAGACCAACACCATCAATACCATCAACACCATCAGACCAACACCATCAGACCAACACCATCAGACCAACACCATCAACACCATCAGACCAACACCATCAGACCAACACCATCAGACCAACACCATCAACACCATCAGACCGACACCATCAGACCAACACCATCAGACCAACACCATCAACACCATCAGACCAACACCATCAACACCATCAGACCAACACCATCAACACCATCAGACCAACACCATCATACCAACACCATCAGACCAACACCATCAACACCATCAGACCGACACCATCAGACCAACACCATCAGACCAACACCATCAACACCATCAGACCAACACCATCAGACCAACACCATCAGACCAACACCATCAACACCATCAGACCGACACCATCAGACCAACACCATCAGACCACCACCATCAACACCATCAGACCAACACCATCAACACCATCAGACCAACACCATCAGACCGACACCATCAGACCAACACCATCAGACCAACACCATCAACACCATCAGACCAACACCATCAACACCATCAGACAAACACCATCAGACCGACACCATCAGACCAACACCATCAGACCAACACCATCAACACCATCAGACCAACACCATCAGACCAACACCATCAGACCAACACTATCAGACCGACACCATCAACACCATCAGACCGACACCATCAGACCAACACCATCAGACCAACACCATCAACGCCATCAGACCAACACCATCAGACCAACACCATCAACACCATCAGACCAACACCATCAGACCAACACCATCAGACCAACACCATCAACACCATCAGCCCAGCACCATCAGACCAGCACCATCAGACCAACACCATCAGACCAACACCATCAGACCAACACCATCAACACCATCAGACCAACACCATCAGACCAGCACCATCAACACCATCAGACCAACACCATCAACACCATCAGACCAACACCATCAGACCAACACCATCAGACCAACACCATCAGACCAACACCATCAGACCAACACCATCAGACATGAAACAACGATATAAATGTAACAACAGCAAAGTAGATAAACATTGTGTTTAGCAGGTTGTGGTGCAGCTAGCGCCTTCTATAGGCTCCGGCCCAAACCCCAGGAAACACTTTAAAATGGGCAAAACCATTCATCTGGAGGCGACGGGGGGAGGGGGAAATGCAATCTGTTAATTATTGTATCATTAATAAAATGGACAGTCTCTATTTGAATACAGACTAGCTCAAAACAATACTAATCATTGAAAAATGACATATTTCCAATCATGGATCATGATCATTTTCTGGTAAAGTGGGGGGTTGCAAAAATATACGTTTACACCCCTATTTTGAAAGTGGGGATGCAGCTGCTCGGGTTGGTTCCATTGCTCAGGCACCTGTGCACTCACTCACTCACTCACTCACTCACTCACTCACTCACTCACTCACTCACTCACTCACTCACTCACTCACTCACTCACTCACTCACTCACTCACTCACGTCTTAGGGAGATGGGGACACTGCGTGAAGCCACAGCAGGTCGGCTCACGTTGTCTCAACATTCCTTTAATGTCACGGCAAGGTTGCGTCCCCTGACTGTGTGTGTGTCTGTGCTCCGGGCCTCCTAAGAATGACATTAGCATGCTAATACAGCAGCCTCCCTCCCTCCCTCCCTCCCCCTTTGTGCTCCCTCCCTCCCTCCCCCCTCCCTCCCTCCCTCCCTCCCCCTTTGTGCTCCCTCCCTCCCTCCCTCGTCCCTCCCTCCCTCCCCCTTTGTGCTCCCTCCCTCCCTCCCCCCTCCCTCCCTCCCTCCCTCCCTCCCTCCCCCTTCGTGCTGCCTGCCTCCCTCCCTCCCTCCCCCTTCGTGCTCCCTCCCTCCCTCCCTCCCTCCCTCTTCGTGCTGCCTCCCTCCCTCCCTCCCCCTTTGTGCTCCCTCCCTCCCTCCCTCTTCGTGCTGCCTCCCTCCCTCCCTCCCCCTTTGTGCTCCCTCCCTCCCTCCCCCCTCCCTCCCTCCCCCCCTCCCTCCCTCCCTCCCTCCCTCCCCCTTTGTGCTCCCTCCCTCCCTCCCTCCCTCCCTCCCTGCCTCCCTCCCTCCCTCCCTCCCCCTTTGTGCTCCCCCCCTCCCTCCCTCCCTCCCCCTTTGTGCTCCCCCCCTCCCTCCCTCCCTCCCTCCCCCTTTGTGCTGCCTCCCTCTATCTCTTGTACCTGTTCTATGATGATGAAGTCACCACTGTAACCATTAGTCTCCTGATTATTGTCCCCGCATGGCATATCTCGTTAATTTCATTTTTGTTTTTGTGCCAGTACAGATTTGTAAACTCATGCATATTGTTTTAATCTCAGTGGGACGGGAGTAGAGAGCCATTTGTTGCCGTCTCACACACCATCTGGAGGGAGGGGATAATGTCCACTGACTTTAGAGTGTTTGTGTTTATGTGTGTGTTTGTCAATGAGTGAGCTACTCATTGATAACAATACTAGGAGATATATAATATATATATATTACTATTAAACAACACTAGGAGATATATAATATATATATATATATATATATTACTATTAAACAACACTAGGAGATATATAATATATATATATATTACTATTAAACAACACTAGGATATATATAATATATATTACTATTAAACAACACTAGGAGATATATAATGTCTGTCTGTCTGTCTGTCTGTCTGTCTGTCTGTCTGTCTGTCTGTCTGATTCTATTGTGGTGTCTGTCTGTCTGTTTGTGAATGTCTGTCTGTCTGTCTGTCTGTCTGTCTGTCTGTCTGTCTGTCTGTCTGTCTGTCTGTCTGTCTGTCTGTCTGTTTCTATTGTGGTGTCTGTCTGTCTGTCTGTCTGTCTGTCTGTCTGTCTGTCTGATTCTATTGTGGTGTCTGTCTGTCTGTATGTGAATGTCTGTCTGTCTGTCTGTCTGTCTGTCTGTCTGTCTGTCTGTCTGTCTGTCTCTCTGTCTGTGTGTCTGAACATTCCTGTCTGTCTGTCTGTCTGTCTGATTCTATTGTGGTGTCTGTCTGTCTGTTTGTGAATGTCTGTCTGTCTGTCTGTCTGTCTGTCTGTCTGTCTGTCTGTCTGTCTGTCTGTCTGTCTGTCTGTCTGTCTGTCTGTGTCTGTTTCTATTGTGGTGTCTGTCTGTCTGTCTGTCTGTCTCTCTGTCTGTGTGTCTG
>NC_074670.1:81809586-81824586 GCF_029448725.1 Salvelinus fontinalis
TAACACCCTGTATATAGCCTCCACATTGACTCTGTACCAGTACCCCCTGTATATAGCCTCCACATTGACTCTGTACCGGTACCCCCTGTATATAGCCTCCACATTGACTCTGTACCGGAACCCTCTGTATATAGCCTCCACATTGACTCTGTACCTTTACCCCCTGTATATAGCCTCCACATTGACTCTGTACCGGTACCCCCTGTATATAGCCTCCACATTGACTCTGTACCGGTACCCCCTGTATATAGCCTCCACATTGACTCTGTACCGGTACCCCCTGTATGTAGCCTCCACATTGACTCTGTACCTTTACCCCTTGTATAGAGCCTCCACATTGACTCTGTACCGGTACCCCCTGTATATAGCCTCCACATTGACTCAGTACCTTTACCCCCTGTATAGAGCCTCCACATTGACTCTGTACCGGTACCCCCTGTATATAGCCTCCACATTGACTCTGTACCGGTACCCCCTGTATATAGCCTCCACATTGACTCTGTACCGGTACCCCCCTGTATATAGCCTCCACATTGACTCTGTACCTTTACCCCCTGTATATAGCCTCCACATTGACTCTGTACCGGTACCCCCTGTATATAGCCTCCACATTGGCTCTGTACCGGTACCCCCTGTAAATAGCCTCCACATTGACTCTGTACCGGTACCCCCTGTATAGAGCCTCCACATTGACTCTGTACCGGTACCCCCTGTATATAGCCTCCACATTGACTCTGTACCGTAATACCCTGTATATAGCCTCCACATTGACTCTGTACCGTAACACCCTGTATATAGCCTCCACATTGACTCTGTACCGTAATACCCTGTATATAGCCTCCACATTGACTCTGTACCGTAATACCCTGTATATAGCCTCCACATTGACTCTGTACCGTAATACCCTGTATATAGCCTCCACATTGACTCTGTACCGTAATACCCTGTATATAGCCTCCACATTGACTCTGTACCGTAATACCCTGTATATAGCCTCCACATTGACTCTGTACCGTAACACCCTGTATATAGCCTCCACATTGACTCGGTACCGTAATACCCTGTATATAGCCTCCACATTGACTCTGTACCGGTACCCCCTGTATATAGCCTCCACATTGACTCTGTACCTTTACCCCCTGTATAGAGCCTCCACATTGACTCTGTACCGTAATACCCTGTATATAGCCTCCACATTGACTCTGTACCGTAACACCCTGTATATAGCCTCCACATTGACTCGGTACCGTAATTCCCTGTATATAGCCTCCACATTGACTCTGTACCGGTACCCCCTGTATATAGCCTCCACATTGACTCTGTACCTTTACCCCCTGTATAGAGCCTCCACATTGACTCTGTACCGGTACCCCCTGTATATAGCCTCCACATTTACTCTGTACCGTAACACCCTGTATATAGCCTCCACATTGACTCTGTACCGGTACCCCTTGTATATAGCCTCCACATTGACTCTGTACCGGTACCCCCTGTATATAGCCTCCACATTGACTCTGTACCGGAACCCCCTGTATATAGTCTCCACATTGACTCTGTACCGTAACACCCTGTATATAGCCTCCACATTGACTCTGTACCGGTACCCCCTGTATATAGCCTCCACATTGACTCTGTACCTTTACCCCCTGTATATAGCCTCCACATTGACTCTGTACCGGTACCCCCTGTATATAGCCTCCACATTGACTCTGTACCGGTACCCCCTGTATAGAGCCTCCACATTGACTCTGTACCGGTACCCCCTATATATATCCTCCACATTGACTCTGTACCTTTACCCCCTGTATAGAGCCTCCACATTGACTCTGTACCGGTACCCCCTGTATATAGCCTCCACATTGACTCTGTACCGGTACCCCTTGTATATAGCCTCCACATTGACTCTGTACCGGTACCCCCTGTACATAGCCTCCACATTGACTCTGTACCGGAACCCCCTGTATATAGTCTCCACATTGACTCTGTACCGTAACACCCTGTATATAGCCTCCACATTGACTCTGTACCGGTACCCCCTGTATATAGCCTCCACATTGACTCTGTACCGGAACCCTCTGTATATAGCCTCCACATTGACTCTGTACCGGTACCCCCTGTATATAGCCTCCACATTGACTCTGTACCGGAGCCCCCTGTATATAGTCTCCACATTGACTCTGTACCGTAACACTCTGTATATAGCCTCCACATTGACTCTGTACCGGAACCCTCTGTATATAGCCTCCACATTGACTCTGTACCTTTACCCCCTGTATATAGCCTCCACATTGACTCTGTACCGGTACCCCCTGTATATAGCCTCCACATTGACTCTGTACCGGTACCCCCTGTATAGAGCCTCCACATTGACTCTGTACCGGTACCCCCTATATATATCCTCCACATTGACTCTGTACCTTTACCCCCTGTATAGAGCCTCCACATTGACTCTGTACCGGTACCCCCTGTATATAGCCTCCACATTGACTCTGTACTGGTACCCCCTGTATATGGCCTCCACATTGACTCTGTACCGGTACCACCCTGTATATAGCCTCCACATTGACTCTGTACCTTTACCCCCTGTATATAGCCTCCACATTGACTCTGTACCGGTACCCCCTGTATATAGCCTCCACATTGACTCTGTACCGGTACCCCCTGTATATAGCCTCCACATTGACTCAGTACCTTTACCCCCTGTATAGAGCCTCCACATTGACTCTGTACCGGTACCCCCTGTATATAGCCTCCACATTGACTCTGTACCGGTACCCCCTGTATATAGCCTCCACATTGACTCTGTACCGGTACCCCCTGTATATAGCCTCCACATTGACTCAGTACCTTTACCCCCTGTATAGAGCCTCCACTTTGACTCTGTACCGGTACCCCCTGTATATAGCCTCCACATTGACTCTGTACCGGTACCCCCTGTATATAGCCTCCACATTGACTCTGTACCGGTACCCCCCTGTATATAGCCTCCACATTGACTCTGTACCTTTACCCCCTGTATATAGCCTCCACATTGACTCTGTACCGGTACCCCCTGTATATAGCCTCCACATTGGCTCTGTACCGGTACCCCCTGTAAATAGCCTCCACATTGACTCTGTACCGGTACCCCCTGTATAGAGCCTCCACATTGACTCTGTACCGGTACCCCCTGTATATAGCCTCCACATTGACTCTGTACCGTAATACCCTGTATATAGCCTCCACATTGACTCTGTACCGTAACACCCTGTATATAGCCTCCACATTGACTCTGTACCGTAATACCCTGTATATAGCCTCCACATTGACTCTGTACCGTAATACCCTGTATATAGCCTCCACATTGACTCTGTACCGTAATACCCTGTATATAGCCTCCACATTGACTCTGTACCGTAATACCCTGTATATAGCCTCCACATTGACTCTGTACCGTAATACCCTGTATATAGCCTCCACATTGACTCTGTACCGTAACACCCTGTATATAGCCTCCACATTGACTCGGTACCGTAATACCCTGTATATAGCCTCCACATTGACTCTGTACCGGTACCCCCTGTATATAGCCTCCACATTGACTCTGTACCTTTACCCCCTGTATAGAGCCTCCACATTGACTCTGTACCGTAATACCCTGTATATAGCCTCCACATTGACTCTGTACCGTAACACCCTGTATATAGCCTCCACATTGACTCGGTACCGTAATTCCCTGTATATAGCCTCCACATTGACTCTGTACCGGTACCCCCTGTATATAGCCTCCACATTGACTCTGTACCTTTACCCCCTGTATAGAGCCTCCACATTGACTCTGTACCGGTACCCCCTGTATATAGCCTCCACATTTACTCTGTACCGTAACACCCTGTATATAGCCTCCACATTGACTCTGTACCGGTACCCCTTGTATATAGCCTCCACATTGACTCTGTACCGGTACCCCCTGTATATAGCCTCCACATTGACTCTGTACAGGAACCCCCTGTATATAGTCTCCACATTGACTCTGTACCGTAACACCCTGTATATAGCCTCCACATTGACTCTGTACCTTTACCCCCTGTATATAGCCTCCACATTGACTCTGTACCGGTACCCCCTGTATATAGCCTCCACATTGACTCTGTACCGTAACACCCTGTATATAGCCTCCACATTGACTCTGTACCGGTACCCCCTGTATAGAGCCTCCACATTGACTCTGTACCGGTACCCCCTGTATATAGCCTCCACATTGACTCTGTACCGGTACCCCCTGTATATAGCCTCCACATTGACTCTGTACCGGTACCCCCCTGTATATAGCCTCCACATTGACTCTGTACCTTTACCCCCTGTATATAGCCTCCACATTTACTCTGTACCGTAACACCCTGTATATAGCCTCCACATTGACTCTGTACCGGTACCCCTTGTATATAGCCTCCACATTGACTCTGTACCGGTACCCCCTGTATATAGCCTCCACATTGACTCTGTACCGGAACCCCCTGTATATAGTCTCCACATTGACTCTGTACCGTAACACCCTGTATATAGCCTCCACATTGACTCTGTACCGGTACCCCCTGTATATAGCCTCCACATTGACTCTGTACCTTTACCCCCTGTATATAGCCTCCACATTGACTCTGTACCGGTACCCCCTGTATATAGCCTCCACATTGACTCTGTACCGGTACCCCCTGTATAGAGCCTCCACATTGACTCTGTACCGGTACCCCCTATATATATCCTCCACATTGACTCTGTACCTTTACCCCCTGTATAGAGCCTCCACATTGACTCTGTACCGGTACCCCCTGTATATAGCCTCCACATTGACTCTGTACCGGTACCCCTTGTATATAGCCTCCACATTGACTCTGTACCGGTACCCCCTGTACATAGCCTCCACATTGACTCTGTACCGGAACCCCCTGTATATAGTCTCCACATTGACTCTGTACCGTAACACCCTGTATATAGCCTCCACATTGACTCTGTACCGGTACCCCCTGTATATAGCCTCCACATTGACTCTGTACCGGAACCCTCTGTATATAGCCTCCACATTGACTCTGTACCGGTACCCCCTGTATATAGCCTCCACATTGACTCTGTACCGGAGCCCCCTGTATATAGTCTCCACATTGACTCTGTACCGTAACACTCTGTATATAGCCTCCACATTGACTCTGTACCGGAACCCTCTGTATATAGCCTCCACATTGACTCTGTACCTTTACCCCCTGTATATAGCCTCCACATTGACTCTGTACCGGTACCCCCTGTATATAGCCTCCACATTGACTCTGTACCGGTACCCCCTGTATAGAGCCTCCACATTGACTCTGTACCGGTACCCCCTATATATATCCTCCACATTGACTCTGTACCTTTACCCCCTGTATAGAGCCTCCACATTGACTCTGTACCGGTACCCCCTGTATATAGCCTCCACATTGACTCTGTACCGGTACCCCCTGTATATGGCCTCCACATTGACTCTGTACCGGTACCCCCCTGTATATAGCCTCCACATTGACTCTGTACCTTTACCCCCTGTATATAGCCTCCACATTGACTCTGTACCGGTACCCCCTGTATATAGCCTCCACATTGACTCTGTACCGGTACCCCCTGTATATAGCCTCCACATTGACTCAGTACCTTTACCCCCTGTATAGAGCCTCCACATTGACTCTGTACCGGTACCCCCTGTATATAGCCTCCACATTGACTCTGTACCGGTACCCCCTGTATATAGCCTCCACATTGACTCTGTACCGGTACCCCCTGTATATAGCCTCCACATTGACTCAGTACCTTTACCCCCTGTATAGAGCCTCCACTTTGACTCTGTACCGGTACCCCCTGTATATAGCCTCCACATTGACTCTGTACCGGTACCCCCTGTATATAGCCTCCACATTGACTCTGTACCGGTACCCCCCTGTATATAGCCTCCACATTGACTCTGTACCTTTACCCCCTGTATATAGCCTCCACATTGACTCTGTACCGGTACCCCCTGTATATAGCCTCCACATTGGCTCTGTACCGGTACCCCCTGTAAATAGCCTCCACATTGACTCTGTACCGGTACCCCCTGTATAGAGCCTCCACATTGACTCTGTACCGGTACCCCCTGTATATAGCCTCCACATTGACTCTGTACCGTAATACCCTGTATATAGCCTCCACATTGACTCTGTACCGTAACACCCTGTATATAGCCTCCACATTGACTCTGTACCGTAATACCCTGTATATAGCCTCCACATTGACTCTGTACCGTAATACCCTGTATATAGCCTCCACATTGACTCTGTACCTTAATACCCTGTATATAGCCTCCACATTGACTCTGTACCGTAATACCCTGTATATAGCCTCCACATTGACTCTGTACCGTAATACCCTGTATATAGCCTCCACATTGACTCTGTACCGTAACACCCTGTATATAGCCTCCACATTGACTCGGTACCGTAATACCCTGTATATAGCCTCCACATTGACTCTGTACCGGTACCCCCTGTATATAGCCTCCACATTGACTCTGTACCTTTACCCCCTGTATAGAGCCTCCACATTGACTCTGTACCGTAATACCCTGTATATAGCCTCCACATTGACTCTGTACCGTAACACCCTGTATATAGCCTCCACATTGACTCGGTACCGTAATTCCCTGTATATAGCCTCCACATTGACTCTGTACCGGTACCCCCTGTATATAGCCTCCACATTGACTCTGTACCTTTACCCCCTGTATAGAGCCTCCACATTGACTCTGTACCGGTACCCCCTGTATATAGCCTCCACATTTACTCTGTACCGTAACACCCTGTATATAGCCTCCACATTGACTCTGTACCGGTACCCCTTGTATATAGCCTCCACATTGACTCTGTACCGGTACCCCCTGTATATAGCCTCCACATTGACTCTGTACAGGAACCCCCTGTATATAGTCTCCACATTGACTCTGTACCGTAACACCCTGTATATAGCCTCCACATTGACTCTGTACCTTTACCCCCTGTATATAGCCTCCACATTGACTCTGTACCGGTACCCCCTGTATATAGCCTCCACATTGACTCTGTACCGGTACCCCCTGTATATAGCCTCCACATTGACTCTGTACCGGTACCCCCTGTATAGAGCCTCCACATTGACTCTGTACCGGTACCCCCTATATATATCCTCCACATTGACTCTGTACCTTTACCCCCTGTATAGAGCCTCCACATTGACTCTGTACCGGTACCCCCTGTATATAGCCTCCACATTGACTCTGTACCGGTACCCCTTGTATATAGCCTCCACATTGACTCTGTACCGGTACCCCCTGTATATAGCCTCCACATTGACTCTGTACCGGAACCCCCTGTATATAGTCTCCACATTGACTCTGTACCGTAACACCCTGTATATAGCCTCCACATTGACTCTGTACCGGTACCCCCTGTATAGAGCCTCCACATTGACTCTGTACCGGTACCCCCTGTATATAGCCTCCACATTGACTCTGTACCGGTACCCCCTGTATATAGCCTCCACATTGACTCTGTACCGGTACCCCCCTGTATATAGCCTCCACATTGACTCTGTACCTTTACCCCCTGTATATAGCCTCCACATTGACTCTGTACCGGTACCCCCTGTATATAGCCTCCACATTGACTCTGTACCGGTACCCCCTGTATATAGCCTCCACATTGACTCAGTACCTTTACCCCCTGTATAGAGCCTCCACATTGACTCTGTACCGGTACCCCCTGTATATAGCCTCCACATTGACTCTGTACCGGTACCCCCTGTATATAGCCTCCACATTGACTCTGTACCGGTACCCCCTGTAT
Organism: Salvelinus fontinalis; assembly: GCF_029448725.1. Taxonomy (NCBI): domain Eukaryota; kingdom Metazoa; phylum Chordata; class Actinopteri; order Salmoniformes; family Salmonidae; genus Salvelinus; species Salvelinus fontinalis. The sequence goes on from NC_074670.1 coordinate 81,817,446, forward strand.
ATAGCCTCCACATTGACTCAGTACCTTTACCCCCTGTATAGAGCCTCCACATTGACTCTGTACCTTTACCCCTTGTATATAGCCTCCACATTGACTCTGTACCGTAACACCCTGTATATAGCCTCCACATTGACTCTGTACCGGTACCCCCCTGTATATAGCCTCCACATTGACTCTGTACCTTTACCCCCTGTATATAGCCTCCACATTGACTCTGTACCGTAACACCCTGTATATAGCCTCCACATTGGCTCTGTACCGGTACCCCTTGTAAATAGCCTCCACATTGACTCTGTACCGGTACCCCCTGTATAGAGCCTCCACATTGACTCTGTACCGGTACCCCCTGTATATAGCCTCCACATTGACTCTGTACCGTAATACCCTGTATATAGCCTCCACATTGACTCTGTACCGTAACACCCTGTATATAGCCTCCACATTGACTCTGTACCGTAATACCCCCTGTATATAGCCTCCACATTGACTCTGTACCGTAATACCCTGTATATAGCCTCCACATTGACTCTGTACCGTAATACCCTGTATATAGCCTCCACATTGACTCTGTACCGTAATACCCTGTATATAGCCTCCACATTGACTCTGTACCGTAATACCCTGTATATAGCCTCCACATTGACTCTGTACCGTAACACCCTGTATATAGCCTCCACATTGACTCGGTACCGTAATACCCTGTATATAGCCTCCACATTGACTCTGTACCGGTACCCCCTGTATATAGCCTCCACATTGACTCTGTACCTTTACCCCCTGTATAGAGCCTCCACATTGACTCTGTACCGTAATACCCTGTATATAGCCTCCACATTGACTCTGTACCGTAACACCCTGTATATAGCCTCCACATTGACTCGGTACCGTAATTCCCTGTATATAGCCTCCACATTGACTCTGTACCGGTACCCCCTGTATATAGCCTCCACATTGACTCTGTACCTTTACCCCCTGTATAGAGCCTCCACATTGACTCTGTACCGGTACCCCCTGTATATAGCCTCCACATTTACTCTGTACCGTAACACCCTGTATATAGCCTCCACATTGACTCTGTACCGGTACCCCTTGTATATAGCCTCCACATTGACTCTGTACCGGTACCCCCTGTATATAGCCTCCACATTGACTCTGTACCGGAACCCCCTGTATATAGTCTCCACATTGACTCTGTACCGTAACACCCTGTATATAGCCTCCACATTGACTCTGTACCGGTACCCCCTGTATATAGCCTCCACATTGACTCTGTACCTTTACCCCCTGTATATAGCCTCCACATTGACTCTGTACCGGTACCCCCTGTATATAGCCTCCACATTGACTCTGTACCGGTACCCCCTGTATAGAGCCTCCAAATTGACTCTGTACCGGTACCCCCTATATATAGCCTCCACATTGACTCTGTACCGGAACCCTCTGTATATAGCCTCCACATTGACTCTGTACCGGTACCCCCTGTATATAGCCTCCACATTGACTCTGTACCGGAGCCCCCTGTATATAGTCTCCACATTGACTCTGTACCGTAACACTCTGTATATAGCCTCCACATTGACTCTGTACCGGAACCCTCTGTATATAGCCTCCACATTGACTCTGTACCTTTACCCCCTGTATATAGCCTCCACATTGACTCTGTACCGGTACCCCCTGTATATAGCCTCCACATTGACTCTGTACCGGTACCCCCTGTATAGAGCCTCCACATTGACTCTGTACCGGTACCCCCTATATATATCCTCCACATTGACTCTGTACCTTTACCCCCTGTATAGAGCCTCCACATTGACTCTGTACCGGTACCCCCTGTATATAGCCTCCACATTGACTCTGTACCTTTACCCCCTGTATATAGCCTCCACATTGACTCTGTACCGGTACCCCCTGTATATAGCCTCCACATTGACTCTGTACCGGTACCCCCTGTATAGAGCCTCCACATTGACTCTGTACCGGTACCCCCTATATATATCCTCCACATTGACTCTGTACCTTTACCCCCTGTATAGAGCCTCCACATTGACTCTGTACCGGTACCCCCTGTATATAGCCTCCACATTGACTCTGTACCGGTACCCCTTGTATATAGCCTCCACATTGACTCTGTACCGGTACCCCCTGTATATAGCCTCCACATTGACTCTGTACCGGAACCCCCTGTATATAGTCTCCACATTGACTCTGTACCGTAACACCCTGTATATAGCCTCCACATTGACTCTGTACCGGTACCCCCTGTATATAGCCTCCACATTGACTCTGTACCGGAACCCTCTGTATATAGCCTCCACATTGACTCTGTACCGGTACCCCCTGTATATAGCCTCCACATTGACTCTGTACCGGAGCCCCCTGTATATAGTCTCCACATTGACTCTGTACCGTAACACTCTGTATATAGCCTCCACATTGACTCTGTACCGGAACCCTCTGTATATAGCCTCCACATTGACTCTGTACCTTTACCCCCTGTATATAGCCTCCACATTGACTCTGTACCGGTACCCCCTGTATATAGCATCCACATTGACTCTGTACCGGTACCCCCTGTATAGAGCCTCCACATTGACTCTGTACCGGTACCCCCTATATATATCCTCCACATTGACTCTGTACCTTTACCCCCTGTATAGAGCCTCCACATTGACTCTGTACCGGTACCCCCTGTATATAGCCTCCACATTGACTCTGTACCGGTACCCCCTGTATATAGCCTCCACATTGACTCTGTACCGGTACCCCCCTGTATATAGCCTCCACATTGACTCTGTACCTTTACCCCCTGTATATAGCCTCCACATTGACTCTGTACCGGTACCCCCTGTATATAGCCTCCACATTGACTCTGTACCGGTACCCCCTGTATATAGCCTCCACATTGAATCAGTACCTTTACCCCCTGTATAGAGCCTCCACATTGACTCTGTACCGGTACCCCCTGTATATAGCCTCCACATTGACTCTGTACCGGTACCCCCTGTATATAGCCTCCACATTGACTCTGTACCGGTACCCCCTGTATATAGCCTCCACATTGACTCAGTACCTTTACCCCCTGTATAGAGCCTCCACATTGACTCTGTACCGGTACCCCCTGTATATAGCCTCCACATTGACTCTGTACCGGTACCCCCTGTATATAGCCTCCACATTGACTCTGTACCGGTACCCCCCTGTATATAGCCTCCACATTGACTCTGTACCTTTACCCCCTGTATATAGCCTCCACATTGACTCTGTACCGGTACCCCCTGTATATAGCCTCCACATTGGCTCTGTACCGGTACCCCCTGTAAATAGCCTCCACATTGACTCTGTACCGGTACCCCCTGTATAGAGCCTCCACATTGACTCTGTACCGGTACCCCCTGTATATAGCCTCCACATTGACTCTGTACCGTAATACCCTGTATATAGCCTCCACATTGACTCTGTACCGTAACACCCTGTATATAGCCTCCACATTGACTCTGTACCGTAATACCCTGTATATAGCCTCCACATTGACTCTGTACCGTAATACCCTGTATATAGCCTCCACATTGACTCTGTACCGTAATACCCTGTATATAGCCTCCACATTGACTCTGTACCGTAATACCCTGTATATAGCCTCCACATTGACTCTGTACCGTAATACCCTGTATATAGCCTCCACATTGACTCTGTACCGTAACACCCTGTATATAGCCTCCACATTGACTCGGTACCATAATACCCTGTATATAGCCTCCACATTGACTCTGTACCGGTACCCCCTGTATATAGCCTCCACATTGACTCGGTACCGTAACCCCCTGTATATAGCCTCCACATTGACTCTGTACCGGTACCCCCCTGTATATAGCCTCCACATTGACTCTGTACCGGTACCCCCTGTATATAGCCTCCACATTGACTCTGTACCGGTACGCCCTGTATATAGCCTCCACATTGACTCTGTACCGGTACCCCCTGTATATAGCCTCCACATTGACTCTGTACCGTAACACCCTGTATATAGCCTCCACATTGACTCTGTACCGTAACACCCTGTATATAGCCTCCACATTGACTCTGTACTGGTACCCCCTGTATATAGCCTCCACATTGACTCTGTACCGGTACCCCCTGTATATAGTCTCCACATTGACTCTGTACCGGTACCCCCTGTATATAGCCTCCACATTGACTCTGTACCGTAACACCCTGTATATAGCCTCCACATTGACTCTGTACCGGTACCCCCTGTATATAGCCTCCACATTGACTCTGTACCGGTACCCCCCTGTATATTAACTCCACATTGACTCTGTACTGGTACCCCCTGTATATTGCCTCCACATTGACTCTGTACCGGTACCCCCCTGTATATAGCCTCCACATTGACTCTGTACCGGTACCCCCTGTATATAGCCCCCACATTGACTCTGTACCGGTACCCCCTGTATGTAGCCTCCACATTGACTCTGTACCGGTACCCCCTGTATATAGCCTCCACATTGACTCTGTACCGGTACCCCCTGTATATAGCCTCCACATTGACTCTGTACCGGTACCCCCTGTATATAGCCTCCACATTGACTCTGTACCGGTACCCCCTGTATATAGCCTCCACATTGACTCTGTACCGGTACCCCCTGTATATAGCCTCCACATTGACTCTGTACCGGTACGCCCTGTACATAGCCTCCACATTGACTCTGTACCGGTGCCCCCTGCATATAGCCTCCACATTGACTCTGTACCGGTATCCCCTGTATATAGCCTCCATATTGACTCTGTACCGGTACCCCCTGTATATAGCCTCCACATTGACTCTGTACCATTACCCCCCTGTATATAGCCTCCACATTGACTCTGTACCGGTACCCCCTGTATATAGCCTCCACATTGACTCTGTACCGGTACGCCCTGCATATAGCCTCCACATTGACTCTGTACCGGTACCCCCTGTATATAGCCTCCACATTGACTCTGTACCAGTACCCCCTGTATATTGCCTCCACATTGACTCTGTACCGGTACCCCCCTGTATATAGCCTCCACATTGACTCTGTACCGGTACCCCCTGTATATAGCCTCCACATTGACTCGGTACCGTAACCCCCTGTATATAGCCTCCACATTGACTCTGTACCGGTACCCCCCTGTATATAGCCTCCACATTGACTCTGTACCGGTACCCCCTGTATATAGCCTCCACATTGACTCTGTACCGGTACGCCCTGTATATAGCCTCCACATTGACTCTGTACCGGTACCCCCTGTATATAGCCTCCACATTGACTCTGTACCGTAACACCCTGTATATAGCCTCCACATTGACTCTGTACCGTAACACCCTGTATATAGCCTCCACATTGACTCTGTACTGGTACCCCCTGTATATAGCCTCCACATTGACTCTGTACCGGTACCCCCTGTATGTAGCCTCCACATTGACTCTGTACCTTTACCCCTTGTATATAGCCTCCACATTGACTCTGTACCGTAACACCCTGTATATAGCCTCCACATTGACTCTGTACCTTTACCCCTTGTATATAGCCTCCACATTGACTCTGTACCGTAACACCCTGTATATAGCCTCCACATTGACTCTGTACCGTAACACCCTGTATATAGCCTCCACATTGACTCTGTACCTTTACCCCTTGTATATAGCCTCCACATTGACTCTGTACCGGTACCCCCTGTATATAGTCTCCACATTGACTCTGTACCGGTACCCCCTGTATATAGCCTCCACATTGACTCTGTACCGGTACGCCCTGTATATAGTCTCGCTATTGTTATTTTACTGCTGCTCTTTAATTACTTGTTACTTTTATTTCTTATTCTTATTCATATTTTTTTAACTGCATTGTTGGTTAGGAGCTTGTAAGTAAACATTTCACTGTAAGGTCTACTACACCTGTTGTATTCAGCATTTCACTGTAAGGTCTACTACACCTGTTGTATTCAGCATTTCACTGTAAGGTCTACTACACCTGTTGTATTCAGCATTTCACTATTACACCTGTTGTATTCAGCATTTCACTATTACACCTGTTGTATTCAGCATTTCACTATTACACCTGTTGTATTCAGCATTTCACTATTACACCTGTTGTATTCAGCATTTCACTGTAAGGTCTACTACACCTGTTGTATTCAGCATTTCACTATTACACCTGTTGTATTCAGCATTTCACTATTACACCTGTTGTATTCAGCATTTCACTATTACACCTGTTGTATTCAGCATTTCACTATTACACCTGTTGTATTCAGCATTTCACTATTACACCTGTTGTATTCAGCATTTCACTATTACACCTGTTGTATTCAGCATTTCACTATTACACCTGTTGTATTCAGCATTTCACTATTACACCTGTTGTATTCAGCATTTCACTATTACACCTGTTGTATTCAGCATTTCACTATTACACCTGTTGTATTCAGCATTTCACTATTACACCTGTTGTATTCAGCATTTCACTATTACACCTGTTGTATTCAGCATTTCACTATTACACCTGTTGTATTCAGCATTTCACTATTACACCTGTTGTATTCAGCATTTCACTATTACACCTGTTGTATTCAGCATTTCACTATTACACCTGTTGTATTCAGCATTTCACTATTACACCTGTTGTATTCAGCATTTCACTATTACACCTGTTGTATTCAGCATTTCACTATTACACCTGTTGTATTCAGCATTTCACTATTACACCTGTTGTATTCAGCATTTCACTATTACACCTGTTGTATTCAGCATTTCACTATTACACCTGTTGTATTCAGCATTTCACTATTACACCTGTTGTATTCAGCATTTCACTATTACACCTGTTGTATTCAGCATTTCACTATTACACCTGTTGTATTCAGCATTTCACTATTACACCTGTTGTATTCAGCATTTCACTATTACACCTGTTGTATTCAGCATTTCACTATTACACCTGTTGTATTCAGCATTTCACTATTACACCTGTTGTATTCAGCATTTCACTATTACACCTGTTGTATTCAGCATTTCACTATTACACCTGTTGTATTCAGCATTTCACTATTACACCTGTTGTATTCAGCATTTCACTATTACACCTGTTGTATTCAGCATTTCACTATTACACCTGTT
>NC_074670.1:81827086-81832086 GCF_029448725.1 Salvelinus fontinalis
GAGAATAGAGAGACTGAGACAGCAGTCACCAGATAACACGATTACCAAGACAACCCACAGCACCCTCCGTCCCTCCGTCTCTCCGTCCCTCCGTCCCTCCGTCCCTCCGTCCCTCCGTCCCTCTGTCCCTCTGTCCCTCTGTCCCTCCGTCCCTCCGTCCCTCCGTCCCTCCCATACTCTCCTCACCAGATAACAGGATTACCAAGACAACCCACAGCACCCTCCGTCCCTCCATCCCTCCATCCCTCCGTCCCTCCGTCCCTCCGTCCCTCCGTCCCTCCGTCCCTTCGTCCCTCCGTCCCTCCGTCCCTCCCATACTCTCCTCACCAGATAACAGGATTACCAAGACAACCCACAGCACCCTCCATCCCTCCGTCCCTCCGTCCCTCCGTCCCTCCATCCCTCCGTCCCTCCGTCCCTCCGTCCCTCCGTCCCTTCGTCCCTCCGTCCCTCCGTCCCTTCGTCCCTCCGTCCCTCCGTCCCTCCGTCCCTTCGTCCCTCCGTCCCTCCGTCCCTCCGTCCCACCGTCCCTTCGTCCCTTCGTCCCTCCGTCCCTCCGTCCCTCCGTCCACACTCATACTCTCCTCACCAGATAACAGGATTACCAAGACCATGGCCAAAGTTTCCCCAGAGCAACCTCCATTCATCAGCCCACACTCATACTCCCATCACTCTCCCTCCTTCCGTCCGTCCACACTTTCCCTCCTCTCCCTCCATCCCTCCATCCCTCCACTCCCTCTAGCCTCCACCCCATCCCCCATCCCTCCACTCCCTCCAGCCTCCACCCCATCCTCCATTCCCTCCAGCCTCCACCCCATCCTCCATCCCTCCATCCTCAATCCCTCCACTCCCTCCAGCCTCCACCCCATCCTCCATCCCTCCATCCTCCATCTCTCCATTCCCTCCAGCCTCCACCCCATCCTCCATCCCTCCACTCCCTCCATCCTCCACCCCATCCTCCATCCCTCCACTCCCTCCAGCCTCCACCCCATCCTCCATCTCTCCATTCCCTCTAGCCTCCACCCCATCCTCAATCCCTCCACTCCCTCCAGCCTCCACCCCATCCTCCATCCCTCCATCCTCCATCTCTCCACTCCCTCTAGCCTCCACCCCATCCTCCATCCCTCCACTCCCTCCAGCCTCCACCCCATCCTCCATCCCTCCATCTCTCCATTCCCTCCAGCCTCCACCCCATCCTCCATCGCTCCATGCTCCATCCCTCCATTCCCTCCAGCCTCCACCCCATCCTCCATCCCTCCACTCCCTCCAGCCTCCACCCCATCCTCCATCCCTCCACTCCCTCCAGCCTCCACCCCATCCTCCATCCCTCCACTCCCTCCAGCCTCCACCCCATCCTCCATCCCTCCACTCCTTCCAGCCTCCACCCCATCCTCCATCCCTCCACTCCCTCCAGCCTCCACCCCATCCTCCATCTCTCCATTCCCTCCAGCCTCCACCCCATCCTCCATCCCTCCATCCTTCATCCCTCCACTCCGTCTAGCCTCCACCCCATCCTCCATCTCTCCACTCCCTCCAGCCTCCACCCCATCCTCCATCCCTCCACTCCCTCTAGCCTCCACCCATTCTCTCCATCCCTCCATCCACTCCATCCTCCATCCCTCCACTCCGTCTAGCCTCCACCCCATCCTCCATCCCTCCATCCCTCCACTCCCTCTAGCCTCCACCCCATCCTCCATTCCCTCCAGCCTCCACCCCATCTACCATCCCTCCATCCTCCATCCCTCCATTCCCTCCAGCCTCCACCCCATCCTCCATTCCCTCCAGCCTCCACCCCATCCGCCATTCCCTCCAGCCTCCACCCCATCCTCCATCTCTCCATCCTTCCACTCCCTCTAGCCTCCACCCCATCCTCCATCCCTCCATCCCTCCATCCTCCATCCCTCCATCCCTCCATCCACCCCATCCTCCATCCCTCCACTCCCTCTAGCCTCCACCGCATTCTCCGTTCCCTCCAGCCTCCACCCCATCCGCCATTCCTTCCAGCCTCCACCCCATCCTCCATCCCTCCATCCTTCCACTCCCTCTAGCCTCCACCCCATCCTCCATCCCTCCATCCTCCATCCCTCCATCCACCCCATCCTCTATCCCTCCATCCCTCCACTCCCTCTAGCCTCCACCGCATTCTCCGCCCCGCCCGGGCCTAGAGACATAGCTCCTTTTTGGGTTTGTGATAAACCATGACCAGGCCTCCTCTCCACAGACACATGTAGCTAATCTCTCCAGGCTGGATGTCTGGAAGAGGTTTGATCCTGACTGCACCAAACCTTTATACAACACAAACACAACGCAACACAAACACAACGCAACACGACACAACGACCGGGATACCGGAAGGAGAGGGAGAAACAGCTAACCCTGAACCGTTTAAAGAGATTATCTCGAACCTTACAATACTTCTAACAAGTCATTTAGTATATTTCAAACCTCTTGTTTTTAAGTTAGACTCTGTTGATGTTTGGTTCCATTCATAACAATAACTGAAGTGTCATTGAAAGGTCGTGATAGATTCATCTTTCGTCTAAAACAGTCTATTTTTCTTTTGTTGCTTCTGTGGCCTAAGAAGGTGACTAAGAAGTACACTTCAAGCTATGTAGTAGATGTAAAAAAATAGTGCACACTTCTGAGTTGTAACACGGTAATAGTAATTAAAAAGTTCAAGTATGAAACTATCTATAAATGTTGTTTATAGTTTTACTTCTGGAAAAAACATCTGTCTCTTCCACACAACAATATGAAGCCTTTGGTCTGTCTGTCTGTCTGTCTGTCTGTCTGTCTGTCTGTCTGTCTGTTTGTCTTGTCTATTTGTTTGTCTGTTTGTTTGTCTTGTCTGTTTGTCTTGTCTTGTCTGTTTGTCTTGTCTTGTCTTTCACTACACTGGGGACCAGAAGATCTCAAGTCCTCACAAGGATAGTAAATACAGGAACATTTGGATAAGTGGCAACATTTCGCCGGTCCCCACAAAGAAAATGGCTATTTTAGGGTAACGGATTAGGTTTAAGGGTTAGGGTTAAGGGTTAGGGTTAAGGTTTAAGGTTAGGGTTTAGGTTAAGGGTTAGGGTTATTTAAGGGTTAGGGTTAGGTTTAAGGGTTAGGGTTAAGGTTTAGGGTTAAGGTTTAAGGTTAGGGTTTAGGTTTAAGGGTTAGGGTTAAGGTTTAAGGTTAGGGTTTAGGTTTAAGGGTTAGGGTTAGGTTTAAGGGTTAGGGTTAGGTTTAAGGGTTAGGGTTAAGGTTTAGGGTTAAGGTAAGGTTTAAGGTTAGGGTTTAGGTTTAAGGGTTAGGGTTGGGTTAGGTTTAAGGGTTAGGTTAGGGTTAGGGTTAGGTTTAGGTTTAGGTTTAAGGGTTAAGGTTAGGGTTAGGTTAGGATTAGGTTAGGGTTAGGTTTAAGGGTTAGGGCTAAGGGTTAAGGTTTATGTTTAAGGTTAGGGTTAGGGTTAGGTTTAAGGGTTAAGGTTAGGGTTAGGTTTAAGGATTAGGGTTAAGGGTTAGGGTTAAGGGTTAGGGTTAGGTTAGGGTTAGGTTTAAGGGTTAGGTTAGGGTTAGATTTAAGGGTTAAGGTTAGGGTTTAGGTTTAAGGGTTAGGGTTAGGGTTACTACAGTCAGGTTTAGGGTTAGGGTTACTACAGTCAGGTTTAGGGTTAGGGTTACTACAGTCAGGTTTAGGGTTGGGTTACTACAGTCAGGTTTAGGGTTGGGTTACTACAGTCAGGTTTAGGGTTGGGTTACTACAGTCAGGTTTAGGGTTGGGTTAGGGTTACTACAGTCAGGTTTAGGGTTAGGGTTACTACAGTCAGGTTTAGGGTTGGGTTAAAGGGTTAGGTTAGGGTTAGGTTAGGGTTACTACAGTCAGGTTTAAGGTTAGGTTAAAGGGTTAGGTTACGGTTAGGTTACGGTTACTACAGTCAGGTTTAGGGTTAGGTTAAAGGGTTAGGTTAGGGTTAGGTTAGGGTTAATACAGTCAGGTTTAGGGTTGGGTTAGGGTTAGGGTTACTACAGTCAGGTTTAGGGTTAGGGTTACTACAGTCAGGTTTAGGGTTAGGGTTACTACAGTCAGGTTTAGGGTTAGGGTTACTACAGTCAGGTTTAGGGTTAGGGTTACTACAGTCAGGTTTAGGGTTAGGGTTACTACAGTCAGGTTTAGGGTTGGGGTTACTACAGTCAACTCTGATTCATAATAAATAGGAGGAACATTTCATCTAGATTATAAATGAGAGGACTGTGTGTGTGCGTGTGTGTGTGTGTGTGTGCGTGTGTGTGTGTGTGTGTGCGTGCGTGTGTGTGTGTGTGTGTGTGTGTGTGTGTATATATGGTGTGTATTTTAAATTAGCATACTATTTCAGCCTCTAGTCTCAGCCTCTAGTATTTATGCTGCAGTAGTTTATGTCTCGGGGGGCTAGGGTCAGTCTGTTATATCTGGAGTACTTCTCCTGTTTTATCCGGTGTCCTGTGTGAATTTAAGTATGCACTCTCTAATTCTCTCTTTCTCTCTTTCTTTCTGTCTTTCTTTCTTTCTCTCTCTCGGAGGACCTGAGCCCTAGGACCATGCCTCAGGACGACCTGACATGATGACTCCTTGCTGTCCCCAGTCCACCTGGCCTTGCTGCTGCTCCAGTTTCAACTGTTCTGCCTGCGGCTATGGAACCCTGACCTGTTCACCGGACGTCCTACCTGTCCCAAACCCTGGATTAAAAAAGTCAATGGAGAATCTATGCTGAACAACAATATAAACGCAACATGTAAAGTGGTGGTCACATGTTTCATGAGCTGAAATAAAAGATCCCAGAAATGTTCCATACATACAACAAAGCGTATTTGTCTCAAATGTTGTGCACAAATTTGTTTAGATCTCTGTTAGTCAGCATTTATCCTTTTATAATCCCAACAAATATTATGGTTAAACTCAAATACACTAATTGCTAAAAAAATATATATATATATTTTGGGAAATAAAAATAAATAAAAAGGTATAATCTTTGTAAATA
>NC_074670.1:81837086-81859586 GCF_029448725.1 Salvelinus fontinalis
GTGAAAATATTATAGTTTGTTGCAGTGGATTGGTGTGAGCCAGAGTTGGAAGTTAGTCTCCTACTGAACGGTTCTGAGAGAGAGAGAGAGAGAGAGAGAGAGAGAGAGAGAGAGAGAGAGAGAGAGAGAGAGAGAGAGAGAGAGAGAGAGAGAGAGAGAGAGAGAGAGAGAGAGAGACAGAGAGAGAGAAAGAGAGACAGAGAGAGAGAGACAGAGAGAGACAGAGACAGAGACAGAGAGAGAGACAGAGAGAGACAGAGAGAGACAGAGAGAGAGAGAGACAGAGAGACAGAGACAGATAGAGAGAGAGACAGAGACAGAGACAGAGAGAGAGACAGAGAGAGACAGAGAGAGACAGAGAGAGACAGAGACAGAGACAGAGAGAGACAGAGAGAGACAGAGAGAGAGAGAGACAGAGAGACAGAGAGAGAGAAAGAGAGACAGAGAGAGAGAGAGAGAGAGAGAGAGACAGAGACAGAGACAGAGACAGAGAGAGAGACAGAGCGAGACAGAGAGAGAGAGAGAGAGATGCTCCTCCTCTACTCCCAACCCTCCTCCTCCTCCTCTACTCCCAACCCTCCTGCTCCTCCTCTCCTCTCCTCTCAACCCTCCTGCTCCTCCTCCTCTACTCTCAACCCTCCTCCTCCTCTCCTCTACTCCAACCCCTCCTGGTCCTCCTCCTCTACTCTCAACCCTCCTCCTCCTCTCCTCTACTCCCAACCCTCCTGCTCCTCCTCCTCTACTCCCAACCCTCCTCCTCCTCTCCTCTACTCCCAACCCTCCACCTCCTCTCCTCTACTCCCAACCCTCCTGCTCCTCCTCCTCTACTCCCAACCTTCCTCCTCCTCTCCTCTACTCCCAACCCTCCTCCTCCTCTCCTCTACTCTCAACCCACCTCCTCCTCTCCTCTACTCCCAACCCTCCTGCTCCTCCTCCTCTACTCTCAACCCTCCTCCTCCTCTCCTCTACTCCCAACCCTCCTGCTCCTCCTCCTCTACTCTCAACCCTCCTCCTCCTCCTCCTCTACTCCCAACCCTCCTCCTCCTCTCCTCTACTCCCAACCCTCCTCCTCCTCTCCTCTACTCTCAACCCACCTCCTCCTCTCCTCTACTCCCAACCCTCCTGCTCCTCCTCCTCTACTCCCAACACTCCTGCTCCTCCTCATCTACTCCCAACCCTCCTGCTCCTCTCCTCTACTCCCAACCCTCCTCCTCCTCCTCCTCCTCCTCCTCCTCCTCTACTCCCAACCCTCCTCCTCCTCTCCTCTACTCCCAACCCTCCTCCTCCTCTCCTCTACTCTCAACCCACCTCCTCCTCTCCTCTACTCCCAACCCTCCTGCTCCTCCTCCTCTACTCCCAACCCTCCTGCTCCTCCTCCTCTACTCTCAACCCTCCTCCTCCTCTCCTCTACTCCCAACCCTCCTGCTCCTCCTCCTCCTCCTCCTTTTCTTTCGCTGATCGTAATTCTTTTTGCACACAATTGATCTCCATTGTTTCCTTTGACCAAAAATAGCTTCTGGAGATCAGAACAGCGACCCCGGACCACGCCCTAATCCCCGGACCACGCCCTAATCCCTGGACCACGCCCTAATCCCTGGACCACACCCTAATCCCCGGACCACGCCCTAATCCCCGGACCACGCCCTAATCCCTGGACCACACCCTAATCCCTGGACCACGCCCTAATCCCTGGACCACACCCTAATCCCCGGACCAAACCCTAATGCCTGGACCAAGCCCTAATCCCCGGACCAAGCCCTAATCCCCGGACCAAGCCCTAATCCCCGCACCAAGCCCTAATCCCCAGACCAAGCCCTAATCCCCGGACCAAGCCCTAATCCCCAGACCAAACCCTAATCCCTGGACCACGCCCTAATGCCCGGACCACGCCCTAATGCCTGGACCAAGCCCTAATCCCTGGACCAAGCCCTAATCCCCGCACCAAGCCCTAATCCCCGGACCACGCCCTAATCCCTGGACCACGCCCTAATCCCTGGACCACGCCCTAATCCCTGGACCACGCCCTAATCCCAGGACCACACCCTAATCCCCGGACCATGCCCTAATCCCTGGACCACGCCCTAATCCCTGGACCATGCCCTAATCCCTGGACCACGCCCTAATCCCCGGACCACGCCCTAATCCCCGGACCACGCCCTAATCCCAGGACCACACCCTAATCCCCGGACCATGCCCTAATCCCTGGACCAAGCCCTAATCCCCAGACCATGCCCTAATCCCTGGAACAAGCCCTAATCCCTGGACCACGCCCTAATCCCAGGACCACGCCCTAATCCGCGGACCACGCCCTAATCCCTGGACCACGCCCTAATCCCTGGACCAAAACCTAATCCCCGGACCACGCCCTAATCCCTTGACCACGCCCTAATCCCCGGACCAAACCCTAATCCATTGACCACGCCCTAATCCCTGGACCACGCCCTAATCCCTGGACCACGCCCTAATGCCTGGACCAAACCCTAATCCCCGGACCAAGCCCTAATCCCCGGACCAAGCCCTAATCCCCGCACCAAGCCCTAATCCCCAGACCAAGCCCTAATCCCCGGACCAAGCCCTAATCCCCAGACCAAACCCTAATCCCTGGACCACGCCCTAATGCCTCGACCAAGCCCTAATCCCTGGACCAAGCCCTAATGCCTGTACCACGCCCTAATCCCCGGACCACGCCCTAATCCCCGCCCTAATTTCCGAATCCCGCCCTAATCCCCGAACCACGCCCTAAACCACTGACCACGCCCTAATCCCCGAACCATGCCCTAATCCCCGAACCACTCACCAATCTCCGAACCACGCCCTAATCCCCGAACCACGCCCTAATCCCCGAACCACGCCCTAATCCCCGAACCACGCACTAATCCCCGAACCACGCCCTAATCCCTGGACCAAGCCCTAATCCCTGGACCACGCCCTAATGCCTGGACCACGCCCTAATCCCTGGACCAAGCCCTAATGCCTGGACCACGCCCTAATCCCTGGACCAAGCCCTAATCCCCGGACAACGCCCTAATCCCCGGACCAAGCCCTAATCCCCGGACAATGCCCTAATCCCCGGACCACGCCCTAATCCCCGGACCACGCCCTAATCCCCGGAGTCACGCCCTAATCCCCGGACCAAGTACTAATCCCCGGACAACGCCCTAATCCCCGGACCATGCCCTAATCCCCGGACAACGCCCTAATCCCCGGACCAAGCCCTAATCCCCGGACACTGCCCTAATCCCCGGACCACGCCCTAATCCCCGGACCACGCCCTAATCCCCGGAGTCACGCCCTAATCCCCGGACACGCCCTAATCCCCGGACCACGCAGTAATCCCCGCCCTAATTCCCGAATGCCGCCCTAATCCCCGAACCACGCCCTAAACCACTGACCACGCCCTAATCCCCGAACCACGCCCTAATCCCCGAACCACACCCTAATCCCCGAACCACGCCCTAATCCCCGCACCACGCCCTAATCCCCGAATCCCGCCCTAATCCCCGAACCACGAACTAATCCACTGACCACGCCCTAATCCCCGCACCACGCCCTAATCCCCGAACCACGCACTAATCCCCGAACCACGCCCTAATACCGACACTTGGAAGAGAAAGAGACGGTGAAAATGAGTCCGACGTGCTGGCGCCCTGATGCAACTACGATGGGAGAGTAAACCCTCTCTACCCTCTGTTCTATTGGATAATGTACAGTCACTGGAGAACAAACTGGACGAGCTCCGCTCGAGACTATCCTACCAAACGGGACCTGAAGAACTGTAATGTCCGACGTTTGTCTGACACCTGGCTGAACAAGGACGTGGATAATATACATCTGGCTGGTTTCTCTACGCAGGACGGCAGGACAGAACTGCAGCGTCGGGTCAGGTTAGGGGGGGAGGGGTGTGTCTCTTTGTTAACAGCAGCTGGAGACTGATGTCTAAAAGTAAGGAAGTATCGTGCTTCTGCCTAAATTAGAGTACCTCATAATAAACTGTAGACCGTACTATTTACCAAGAGAGGTTCCATTTATTTTTTCATAGCCGTCTATTTACCACCATTAACCACTAAGACCACCCTCGACGAACTGTATCGGGCCATACGCAAACAAGGAAATACTCACCCGGAGGTGGCGCTCCTAGTGGCCGGTGATTTTAATGCAGAAAAACTTACATAATTTCTACCAGCATGTCAACTGTGCAACAAGAGGCAAAACAAACTCTAGATCCCCTATGCTCCACACACAGAGACGCGTACAAAACTCTCCCTCGCCCTCCATTCGGCAAATTGGACATAAATCTATCCTCCTGATTCCTGCTTAGATAGAAAAACTCAAACAGGAAGTACCAGTGACACAATCAATACTGAAGTGGTCCGATGAAGCGAATGCTAAGCTACAGGACTGTTTTGCTAACACAGACTGGATGATGTTCCGTGATTCATCTGATGGCATTGAGGAGTTAACCACATCAGTTACAGGTTTCATTAATGAGTGAAACGATGACGTCGTCCCCAAAGTGACCGTTCGTACATACCCCAACCAGAAGCCATGGATTACAGGCAACATCTGCATCGAGCTAAAGGCTAGAACTGCCGCTTTCAAGGAGCAGGACACTAATCCGGATGCTTATAAGAAATTCCGCTACGCCCTCCGACGAACCATCCAACAGGCAAAGCATCATTACAGGACTAAGATTGAATCCTACTACAATGGCTCTGATGCTCGTCGGCCGTAGCAAGGCTTGCAAACTATCATGGATTACAAAGGGAAACCCAGCCGCGAGCTGCCGAGTGACTGCTCGCATCGAGGCAAGCAACATTGAACCATGCATGAGAGCACCAGCTGTTCAGGGCAACTGTGTGATCACGCTCTCCGTAGCCAATGTAAGACCTTTAAACAGGTCCACATACCAGGATGTGGCAGGGCTTGCAAACCATTACAGGCTACAAAGGGAAGCACAGCCGAGAGCTGCCCAGTGACACGAGCCTACTTGACGAGCTAAACTACTTCTATGCTCGCTTCGAGGCAAATAACACTGAAACATGCATGAGAGCATGCATAGACCCCTCCTGTACTCCCTGTTCAACCACAACTGCGTGGCTGTGTACAACTCCAACACCATCATTAAGTTAGCTGACTACACAATGGTGATAGGCCTGATTACCGACGACTATGAGACAGAGGTCAGAGGTCAGAGACAACAATGTCTCTCTGAATGTCAACAAGACAAAGGAGCTGGTTGGAAACAGAGGGCCGAGCACAACCCCATTCACATCGACGGGGATGAAGCAGTGGAGCGGGTCGAGAGCTTCAAGTTCCTCGGTGTCCGCATCACTAACGATCTATAATGGTCTATAACACAGAAACAAAGTGTGAAGAGGGCCTCTTGCCCCTCAGCAGGCTGAAGAGATTTGGGCCCTCAGATCCTCAACAAGTTTACAGTTGTACCATTGAGAGCATCTTTACTGAGTGTATCACCGTTTGGTGGGGGATCAGTCGTCACGGCGACTGCTTGGCATCCGACCGCAAGGCGCCACAGAGGGTGTTCTCTCTGCATGACAAGCGGTACCCATGCACCAAGTCTGAAGCCAACGGGACGTTGAAAAGCTTCTACCCCCAAAGCCATGAGACTGCTACATAGTTAGTCCGGGGTGGCTATTTGGTTAACTATTTAACTACCTGCATTGACCCTTTTTGCACAAACTTTTTTAACTCATCACGTTGCTGCAACTGTTTACTATAAAGTCCATTCAGTAAGTATTCAGAACCCTTGCCTTTTTCCACACTTTGTTACATTACAGCTTTATTTCTAAAATTGCAGATTTTTTCTTCTTCTCATCAATCTGCACACAGTACCCCATAATGACATCACAATACCCCATAATGACATCACAATACCCCATAATGACATCACGATACCCCATAATGACATCACAATACCCCACAATGACATCACAATATCCCATAATGACATCACAATACCCCACAATGACATCACAATACCCCATAATGACAAAGCAAAAAACTATTTTTGTTGAATTTTTGCAAAGGTATATAATATTTTTTTTTTAAATGAAATATCACATTTACATAAGTACTCAGAGCCTTCACTCAGTACTTTGTTGAAGCACTTTTGGCAGCGATTACAGCCTTGAGTCTTGGCACACCATTCACTTGATAAAGAAAAGGACAGCCGTACACTAGGAGCTCAGATGCAATAATTGAATAACCTAATAACCAACGTTATGACAGACAAACTGTCTTCATCAGGGTATAATGACAAACTCTGTGGGTCACTAGTTTATAAAGTGTCAAAGGACACACACAGGTCTCTATAATGACAAACTCTGTGGGTCACTAGTTTATAAAGTGTCAAAGGACACACACGGGTGTCTGTAATGACAAACTCTGTGGGTCACTAGTTTATAAAGCGTCAAAGGACACACACGGGTGTCTGTAATGACAAACTCTGTGGGTCACTAGTTTATAAAGTGTCAAAGGACACACACGGGTGTCTGTAATGACAAACTCTGTGGGTCACTAGTTTATAAAGCGTCAAAGGACACACACAGGTCTCTATAATGACAAACTCTGTGGGTCACTAGTTTATAAAGTGTCAAAGGACACACACAGGTCTCTGTAATCATGGTGTGGCCTGATATCATTGGTTAATTCTCAGATGTGGGGTTAAAGAGAGAATCCCCCATCACACTGTTCTTGTTGAACAATTACACAACAATTACAAAATAACTAGTATTTATCATCATCATCCCAAATAGTGACATTTTAATGAACCAAACAGTAGAGATGAAGTGCCAATATGGCTGACTGGCGGCTTTAAAACCTCTCAAATCCCTTTTACAAATGACTGCGTGCACACACACACACACACACACACACACACACACACACACACACACACACACACACAGACACACACACACAGACACACACACACACACACACACACACACACACACACACACACACACACACACACACACACACACACACACACACACACACACACACACACACACACACACACACACACTCTCTCTCTGACCATGGGGGAAAGTGGTGACATTTTAAGCCAGCACCTCTCCTAAACAGGTGTTCTACTCTGCTAGCCAGCACCTCTCCTAAACAGGTGTTCTACTCTGCTAGCCAGCACCTCTCCTAAACAGGTGTTCTACTCTGCTAGCCAGCACCTCTCCTAAACAGGTGTTCTACTCTGCTAGCCAGCACCTCTCCTAAACAGGTGTTCTACTCCGCTGGCCAGCACCTCTCCTAAACAGGTGTTCTACTCTGCTAGCCAGCACCTCTCCTAAACAGGTGTTCTACTCTGCTAGCCAGCACCTCTCCTAAACAGGTGTTCTACTCTGTTAGCCAGCACCTCTCCTCAACAGGTGTTCTACTCTGTTAGCCAGCACCTCTCCTAAACAGGTGTTCTACTCTGTTAGCCAGCACCTCTCCTAAACAGGTGTTCTACTCTGCTAGCCAGCACCTCTCCTAAACAGGTGTTCTACTCTGCTAGCCAGCACCTCTCCTAAACAGGTGTTCTACTCTGATAGCCAGCACCTCTCCTAAACAGGTGTTCTACTCTGCTAGCCAGTACCTCTCCTAAACAGGTGTTCTACTCTGCTAGCCAGCACCTCTCCTAAACAGGTGTTCTACTCTGTTAGCCAGCACCTCTCCTCAACAGGTGTTCTACTCTGCTAGCCAGCACCTCTCCTAAACAGGTGTTCTACTCTGTTAGCCAGCACCTCTCCTAAACAGGTGTTCTACTCTGTTAGCCAGCACCTCTCCTAAACAGGTGTTCTACTCTGCTAGAATCTTGTTTCTCATGGTCTGATAGTCTTTAGGTGGCCTTTGACAAACTCCAAGCAGGCTGTCATGTGCCTTATACTGAGGAGTGGCTTCCGTCTGGCCACCACAAAGGCCTTATGGGTGGAGTGCTGCAGAGATGGTGTTCCTTCTGGAAGGTTCTCCCATCTCCACAGAGAAACTCTGGACCTCTGTCAGAGTGACCATAGTGTTCTTGGTTACCTCCCTGATCAAGGCCCTTCTCCCCCGATTGCTCAGTTTGGCCGGGCGGCCAGTTCTAGGAAGAGTCTTGGTGGTTCCAAACTTCTTCCATTTAAGAATGATGGCGGCCACTGTGTTCTTGGGGACCTTCAATGCTGCAGACATTTTTTGGTACCCTTCCCCAGATCTGTGCCTCGACACAATCCTGTCTCGGAGCTCTACGGATAATTCCTTTGATCTCATGGCTTGGTTTTTGCTCTCACATGCACTGTCAACTGTGTGTCCTTAAATACTTTCCAAATCATGTCCAATCATTTGAAAATACCACAGGACTCCAATCAGAATTATAGAAACATCTCAAGGATGATCAATGGAAACAGGATGCACCTGAGCTCAATTTCATAGCAAAGGGTTTGTAAATAAGGTATTTCTGTTTTTATTTTTAATACATTTGCAAAAATGTCTCTCCTCCCCTCCTGTACTCTCCTCTCTACCCTCCTCTCTCCCCTCCACTCTCTCCCCTCCTCTCCCCCTCTTCTCCTCTCTCCCCTCCTCACCTCCTCTCTCCCATTCACTTTCTCCCCTCCTCTCCTCTCCTCTCCCCCTCCTCTCCTCTCCTCTCTTCTCCTTCCCCCCTCTCTCCTCCTCTCCTCTCCCCCTCCCACCCTCTCCCCTCCCCCTCTCCTCTCACCTCTTCTCTCCCCTCCCCTCTCCCCTCCCCCTCCTCTCCCCTCCCCCTCCTCTCCTCTCTCCCCTCCCCCGCCTCTCCTCTCTCCCCTCCTCTCCTCTCCTCTCACCCCTCCTCTCCTCTCTCCCCTCCCCCGCCTCTCCTCTCCTCTCTCCCCTCCCCCGCCTCTCCTCTCCTCTCTCCCCCTCCTCTCCTCTCCTCTCTCCCCTCCCCCGCCTCTCCTCTCCTCTCTCCCCTCCCCCGCCTCTCCTCTCCTCTCTCCCCTCCCCCTCCTCTCCTCTCCTCTCTCCCCTCCTCTCCTCTCTCCCCTCCACCTCCCCTCCTCTCTCTCCCCTCCTCTCCTCTCTCCCCTCCTCTCTCTCCCCTCCTCTCCTCTCTCCCCTCCTCTCCTCCTATTTCCCCGTCTACCCCCCTAGCCCCAGTGCATTATCCCCTCCCTCTCCTCTCCTCTATCCCCTCCCTCTCCTCTCCTCTCTCCCCTCCCCCTCCTCTCCTCTCCCCTCCCCCTCCTCTCCCCTCCCCCTCCTCTCCTCTCCTCTCTCCCCTCCCCCTCCTCTCCTCTCCCCTCCCCCTCACCTCCTCTCTCCCCTCCTCTCCTCTCTCCTCTCCTCCCCTCCCCCTCCCCCTCCTCTCTCCCCGTCTCCCCCCTAGTCCCAGTGCATTATCCACTCAGTCTCCTCCTCCTGTTCCTGTGGTAAGCCACAGCCTCTCTATGGAGTTGTCATTTTTACAGGTTGATTTAACACTAAGTCCTGCTGTTTGGTAATCTAGATATCACACAGCTCTATCAGTCGTTACACAGAGAGACTTTTCTTTAGCAGATATATTAACCACTCAGAACACATATTGGCCCCTCCAAAATTCCTCCTTATTCCATTACATAGTGCACAACTTTATAGTTTATATAGTGCACTACTTTATAGTTTATATAGTGCACTACTTTATAGTTTGTATAGTGCACTACTTTATAGTTTATATAGTGCACTACTTTATAGTTTATATAGTGCACTACTTTATAGTTTATATAGTGCACTACTTTATAGTTTATATAGTGCACTACTTTATATAGTGCACTACTTTATAGTTTATATAGTGCACTACTTTATATTTTATATAGTGCACTACTTTATATTTTATATAGTGCACTACTTTTGACAAGGGCCCATAGGGCGTGTTCATATAAGTTGGACACACACACACACACACACACACACACACACACACACACACACACACACACACACACACACACACACACACACACACACACACACACACACACACACACACACACACACCCCCACACACACACACCCCCACACACACACACCCCCACACCCACCCCCACACCCACACCCACACCCACACACCCACCCCCCCCCCCACCCCCCCCCCCCCCCCCCACACACACACACACACACACACACACACACACACACACACACACACACACACACACACACACACACACACACACACACACACAGACACACACACACACACACACGATCGCTCAAGCGTCCGGGAGGCACATTTCAGGCAGGATGTATAATCAGCCTTTAATAGACAGGAAGAAACAGCACCTCTGTGGGGGTGTTCTAAAGGTGTGTGTGAATCTAGGTTCCTTACCTTGAAGACGTCTTGTGTATCATCCATGCAGTAGACTCTGATGTTATACTCCAGGGTAGAGCAGTATGCGTCAGAGAAGAGCACCAGGCGGAGACGCTTAGCCGCGGCCATGTTTAGAGATTCTCCCACCAGAGAGAAACGACCCAACTGCTCCGAGAACACTCTGCACGTCTCTGCCTCCAACTGACAGTAATACGGCTCTGAGATCAACTCCTCTCCCATCATTAGGACGTCCTGGGGATAGAGAGAGAGAGGTGTGGGGTCAGGGGTCAGGGTGTGTGGTAGTGGGGTTAGGGGCAGGGTGTGTGGTAGTGGGGTCAGGGGCAGGGTGTGTGTGGTAGTGGGGTCAGGGGTCAGGGTGTGTGTGGTAGTGAGGTCAGGGGCAGGGTGTGTGTGGTAGTGGGGTCAGGGGTCAGGGTGTGTGTGGTAGTGAGGTCAGGGGTCAGGGTGTGTGTGGTAGTGAGGTCAGGGGCAGGGTGTGTGTGGTAGTGGGGTCAAGGGTCAGGGTGTGTGTGGTAGTGGGGTCAGGGGTCAGGGTGTGTGTGGTAGTGAGGTCAGGGGTCAGGGTGTGTGTGGTAGTGAGGTCAGGGGTCAGTGTGTGTGTGGTAGTGAGGTCAGGGGCAGGGTGTGTGTGGTAGTGGGGTCAGGGTGTGTGTGGTAGTGGGGTCAGGGTCAGGGTGTGGTAGTGAGGTCAGGGTTCAGGGTGTGTGTGGTAGTGAGGTCAGGGGTCAGGGTGTGTGTGGTAGTGGGGTCAGGGTCAGGGTGTGTGTGGTAGTGGGGTCAGGGTCAGGGTGTGTGTGGTAGTGAGGTCAGGGGTCAGTGTGTGTGTGGTAGTGAGGTCAGGGGCAGGGTGTGTGTGGTAGTGGGGTCAGGGTGTGTGTGGTAGTGGGGTCAGGGTGTGTGTGGTAGTGGGGTCAGGGTGTGTGTGGTAGTGGGGTCAGGGTGTGTGTGGTAGTGGGGTCAGGGTGTGTGTGGTAGTGGGGTCAGGGTGTGTGTGGTAGTGGGGTCAGGGTGTGTGTGGTAGTGGGGTCAGGGTGTGTGTGGTAGCGGGGTCAGGGTGTGTGTGGTAGTGGGGTCAGGGTGTGTGTGGTAGTGGGGTCAGGGTGTGTGTGGTAGTGGGGTCAGGGTGTGTGTGGTAGTGGGGTCAGGGTGTGTGTGGTAGTGGGGTCAGGGGTCAGGGTGTGTGTGGTAGTGGGGTCAGGGGTCAGGGTGTGTGTGGTAGTGGGGTCAGGGTGTGTGTGGTAGTGGGGTCAGGGTGTGTGTGGTAGTGAGGTCAGGGGTCAGGGTGTGTGTGGTAGTGGGGTCAGGGTGTGTGTGGTAGTGAGGTCAGGGTGTGTGTGGTAGTGAGGTCAGGGTGTGTGTGGTAGTGAGGTCAGGGGTCAGGGTGTGGTAGTGGGGTCAGGGGCAGGGTGTGTGTGGTAGTGGGGTCAGGGGCAGGGTGTGTGTGGTAGTGGGGTCAGGGTGTGTGTGGTAGTGAGGTCAGGGGTCAGGGTGTGTGTGGTACTGGGGTCAGGGTGTGTGTGTGTGGTAGTGGGGTCAGGGGTCAGGGTGTGTGTGGTAGTGGGGTCAGGGTGTGTGTGGTAGTGGGGTCAGGGTGTGTGTGGTAGTGGGGTCAGGGTGTGTGTGGTAGTGGGGTCCGGGGTCAGGGTGTGTGTGGTAGTGGGGTCAGGGTGTGTGTGGTAGTGGGGGCAGGGTGTGTGTGGTAGTGGGGTCAGGGTGTGTGTGGTAGTGGGGTCAGGGGTCAGGGTGTGTGTGGTAGTGGGGTCAGGGTGTGTGTGGTAGTGGGGTCAGGGTGTGTGTGGTAGTGGGGTCAGGGTGTGTGTGGTAGTGGGGTCAGGGGTCAGGGTGTGTGTGGTAGTAGGGTCAGGGGGCAGGGTGTGTGTGGTAGTGGGGTCAGGGTGTGTGTGGTAGTGGGGTCAGGGTGTGTGTGGTAGTGGGGTCAGGGTGTGTGTGGTAGTGGGGTCAGGGGTCAGGGTGTGTGTGGTAGTGGGGTCAGGGTGTGTGTGGTAGTGGGGTCAGGGGTCAGGGTGTGTGTGGTAGTGGGGTCAGGGTGTGTGTGGTAGTGGGGTCCGGAGCAGGGTGTGTGTGGTAGTGGGGTCAGGGTGTGTATGGTAGTGGGGTCAGGGTGTGTGTGGTAGTGGGGTCAGGGGCAGGGTGTGTGTGATAGTGGGGTCAGGGGTCAGGGTGTGTGTGGTAGTGGGGTCAGGGTGTGTGTGGTAGTGGGGTCAGGGTGTGTGTGGTAGTGGGGTCAGGGTGTGTGTGGTAGTGGGGTCAGGGGACAGGGTGTGTGTGGTAGTGGGGTCAGGGTGTGTGTGGTAGTGGGGTCAGAGTGTGTGTGGTAGTGGGGTCAGGGTGTGTGTGGTAGTGGGGTCAGGGGACAGGGTGTGTGTGGTAGTGGGGTCAGGGTGTGTGTGGTAGTGGGGTCAGAGTGTGTGTGGTAGTGGGGTCAGGGTGTGTGTGGTAGTGGGGTCAGGGGTCAGGGTGTGTGTGGTAGTGAGGTCAGGGGTCAGGGTGTGGTAGTGGGGTCAGGGGCAGGGTGTGTGTGGTAGTGGGGTCAGGGTGTGTGTGGTAGTGGGGTCAGGGGTCAGGGTGTGTGTGGTAGTGAGGTCAGGGTGTGTGTGGTAGTGAGGTCAGGGGTCAAGGTGTGTGTGGTAGTGGGGTCAGGGTGTGTGTGGTAGTGGGGTCAGGGTCAGGGTGTGTGTGGTAGTGGGGTTAGGGGCAGGGTGTGTGTGGTAGTGGGGTCAGGGGTCAGGGTGTGTGTGGTAGTGGGGTCAGGGTGTGTGTGGTAGTGGGGAAAGGGTGTGTGTGGTAGTGAGGTCAGGGTGTGTGTGGTAGTGGGGTCAGGGGTCAGGGTGTGTGTTGTAGTGGGGTCAGGGTGTGTGTGGTAGTGGGGTCAGGGTGTGTGTGGTAGTGAGGTCAGGGGTCAGGGTGTGTGTGGTAGTGGGGTCAGGGGTCAGGGTGTGTGTGGTAGTGGGGTCAGGGTGTGTGTGGTAGTGGGGTCAGGGTCAGGGTGTGTGTGGTAGTGGGGTCAGGGTGTGTGTGGTAGTGGGGTCAGGGTGTGTGTGGTAGTGGGGTCAGGGTGTGTGTGGTAGTGGGGTCAGGGGCAGGGTGTGTGTGGTGGTGGGGTCAGGGTGTGTGTGGTAGTGAGGTCAGGGTGTGTGTGGTAGTGGGGTCAGGGTGTGTGTGGTAGTGGGGTCAGGGTGTGTGTGGTAGTGGGGTCAGGGGTCAGGGTGTGTGTGGTAGTGAGGTCAGGGGTCAGGGTGTGGTAGTGGGGTCAGGGGCAGGGTGTGTGTGGTAGTGGGGTCAGGGTGTGTGTGGTAGTGGGGTCAGGGGTCAGGGTGTGTGTGGTAGTGAGGTCAGGGTGTGTGTGGTAGTGAGGTCAGGGGTCAAGGTGTGTGTGGTAGTGGGGTCAGGGTGTGTGTGGTAGTGGGGTCAGGGTCAGGGTGTGTGTGGTAGTGGGGTTAGGGGCAGGGTGTGTGTGGTAGTGGGGTCAGGGGTCAGGGTGTGTGTGGTAGTGGGGTCAGGGTGTGTGTGGTAGTGGGGGCAGGGTGTGTGTGGTAGTGAGGTCAGGGTGTGTGTGGTAGTGGGGTCAGGGGTCAGGGTGTGTGTTGTAGTGGGGTCAGGGTGTGTGTGGTAGTGGGGTCAGGGTGTGTGTGGTAGTGAGGTCAGGGGTCAGGGTGTGTGTGGTAGTGGGGTCAGGGGTCAGGGTGTGTGTGGTAGTGGGGTCAGGGTGTGTGTGGTAGTGGGGTCAGGGTCAGGGTGTGTGTGGTAGTGGGGTCAGGGTGTGTGTGGTAGTGGGGTCAGGGTGTGTGTGGTAGTGGGGTCAGGGTGTGTGTGGTAGTGGGGTCAGGGGCAGGGTGTGTGTGGTGGTGGGGTCAGGGTGTGTGTGGTAGTGAGGTCAGGGTGTGTGTGGTAGTGGGGTCAGGGTGTGTGTGGTAGTGGGGTCAGGGGTCAGGGGTCAGGGTGTGTGTGGTAGTGGGGTCAGGGTGTGTGTGGTAGTGGGGTCAGGGTGTGTGTGGTAGTGGGGTCAGGGTGTGTGTGGTAGTGGGGTCCGGGGTCAGGGTGTGTGTGGTAGTGGGGTCAGGGTGTGTGTGGTAGTGGGGTCAGGGTGTGTGTGGTAGTGGGGGCAGGGTGTGTGTGGTAGTGGGGTCAGGGTGTGTGTGGTAGTGGGGTCAGGGGTCAGGGTGTGTGTGGTAGTGGGGTCAGGGTGTGTGTGGTAGTGGGGTCAGGGTGTGTGTGGTAGTGGGGTCAGGGTGTGTGTGGTAGTGGGGTCAGGGTGTGTGTGGTAGTAGGGTCAGGGGGCAGGGTGTGTGTGGTAGTGGGGTCAGGGTGTGTGTGGTAGTGGGGTCAGGGTGTGTGTGGTAGTGGGGTCAGGGTGTGTGTGGTAGTGGGGTCAGGGTGTGTGTGGTAGTGGGGTCAGGGGTCAGGGTGTGTGTGGTAGTGGGGTCAGGGTGTGTGTGGTAGTGGGGTCAGGGGTCAGGGTGTGTGTGGTAGTGGGGTCAGGGTGTGTGTGGTAGTGGGGTCAGGGGCAGGGTGTGTGTGGTAGTGGGGTCAGGTGTCAGGGTGTGTGTGGTAGTGGGGTCAGGGTGTGTGTGGTAGTGGGGTCAGGGGTCAGGGTGTGTGTGGTAGTGGGGGCAGGGTGTGTGTGGTAGTGAGGTCAGGGTGTGTGTGGTAGTGGGGTCAGGGGTCAGGGTGTGTGTGGTAGTGGGGTCAGGGTGTGTGTGGTAGTGGGGTCAGGGTGTGTGTGGTAGTGAGGTCAGGGGTCAGGGTGTGTGTGGTAGTGGGGTCAGGGGTCAGGGTGTGTGTGGTAGTGGGGTCAGGGTGTGTGTGGTAGTGGGGTCAGGGGCAGGGTGTGTGTGGTAGTGGGGTCAGGGTGTGTGTGGTAGTGAGGTCAGGGTGTGTGTGGTAGTGGGGTCAGGGTGTGTGTGGTAGTGGGGTCAGGGGTCAGGGTGTGTGTGGTAGTGGGGTCAGGGTGTGTGTGGTAGTGGGGTCAGGGTGTGTGTGGTAGTGGGGTCAGGGTGCGTGTGGTAGTGGGGGCAGGGGTCAGGGTGTGTGTGGTAGTGGGGTCAGGGTTCAGGGTGTGTGTGGTAGTGGGGTCAGGGTGTGTGTGGTAGTGGGGTCAGGGTGTGTGTGGTAGTGGGGTCAGGGGTCAGGGTGTGTGTGGTAGTGGGGTCAGGGTGTGTGTGGTAGTGGGGTCAGGGTGTGTGAGGTAGTGGGGTCAGGGGTCAGGGTGTGTGTGGTAGTGGGGTCAGGGTTCAGGGTGTGTGTGGTAGTGGGGTCAGGGTTCAGGGTGTGTGTGGTAGTGGGGTCAGGTGTCAGGGTGTGTGTGGTAGTGGGGTCAGGGGTCAGGGTGTGTGTGGTAGTGGGGTCAGGGGTCAGGGTGTGTGTGGTAGTGAGGTCAGGGTGTGTGTGGTAGTGGGGTCAGGGTGTGTGTGGTAGTGGGGTCAGGGGTCAGGGTGTGTGTGGTAGTGGGGTCAGGGGTCAGGGTGTGTGTCGTAGTGGGGTCAGGGGTCAGGGTGTGTGTGGTAGTGAGGTCAGGGTGTGTGTGGTAGTGGGGTCAGGGGTCAGGGTGTGTGTGGTAGTGGGGTCAGGGTGTGTGTGGTAGTGGGGTCAGGGTGTGTGTGGTAGTGGGGTCAGGGGTCAGGGTGTGTGTGGTAGTGGGGTCAGGGTTCAGGTTGTGTGCGGTAGTGGGGTCAGGGTGTGTGTGGTAGTGGGGTCAGGGGGCAGGGTTTGTGTGGTAGTGGGGTCAGGGGCAGGGGCAGGGTGTGTGTGGTAGTGGGGTCAGGGGTCAGGGTGTGTGTGGTAGTGGGGTCAGGGTTCAGGTTGTGTGCGGTAGTGGGGTCAGGGTGTGTGTGGTAGTGGGGTCAGGGTGTGTGTGGTAGTGGGGTCAGGGTGTGTGTGGTAGTGGGGTCAGGGGTCAGGGTGTGTGTGGTAGTGGGGGCAGGGGTCAGGGTGTGTGTGGTAGTGGGGGCAGGGGTCAGGGTGTGTGTGGTAGTGGGGTCAGGGTGTGTGTGGTAGTGGGGTCAGGGTGTGTGTGGTAGTGGGGTCAGGGTGTGTGTGGTAGTGGGGTCAGGGTGTGTGTGGTAGTGGGGTCAGGGTGTGTGTGGTAGTGGGGTCAGGGGTCAGGGTGTGTGTGGTAGTGGGGTCAGGGGTCAGGGTGTGTGTGGTAGTGGGGTCAGGGGTCAGGGTGTGTGTGGTAGTGGGGTCAGGGTGTGTGTGGTAGTGGGGTCAGGGGTCAGGGTGTGTGTGGTAGTGGGGTCAGGGTGTGTGTGGTAGTGGGGTCAGGGTGTGTGTGGTAGTGGGGTCAGGGGCAGGGTGTGGTAGTGGGGTCAGGGTGTGTGTGGTAGTGGGGTCAGGGGCAGGGTGTGGTAGTAGGGTCAGGGTGTGTGTGGTAGTGGGGTCAGGGTGTGTGTGGTAGTGGGGTCAGGGTGTGTGTGGTAGTGGGGTCAGGGGTCAGGGTGTGGACAGTGACAGAACTTTAACAATCAAACTAAATAATTCAGAACACATGAAAGAGGACTCTAGTTTCCTGGCAACAAAACTGCTTCTGGAGAGAAAGAAGAGATGTAACATCCAGTAAATATTGGATAAAAGAGATTTAGAGAGAGGGAGAGACAAGAGAAATGTGAAGAGAGCTGTCTGCTCCACCTGCCGAAACAGCTCAACTGACAGGACACACTACATACAGCTCAACAGACTGACAGGAGACACTACAGCTCAACAGACTGACAGGAGACACTACAGCTCAACTGACAGGACAAACTACAGCTCAACAGACTGACAGGAGACACTACAGCTCAACAGACTGACAGGACACACTACAGCTCAACAGACTGACAGGAGACACTACAGCTCAACAGACTGACAGGAGACACTACAGCTCAACAGACTGACAGGAGACACTACAGCTCAACTGACAGGACACAATACATACAGCTCAACAGACTGACAGGAGACACTACAGCTCAACAGACTGACAGGACACACTACAGCTCAACAGACTGACAGGACACACTACAGCTCAACAGACTGACAGGACACACTACAGCTCAACTGACAGGAGACACTACAGCTCAACAGACTGACAGGAGACACTACAGCTCAACAGACTGACAGGACAAACTACAGCTCAACAGACTGACAGTGAAGAGGCGACTCCGGGATGCTGGCCTTCTAGGCAGAGTTCCTCTGTCCAGTGTCTGTGTTCTTTTGCCAATCTTAATCTTTTCTTTTTACTGGCCAGTCTGAGATGTGGCTTTTTCTTTGCAACCCTGCCTAGAAGGCCAGCATCCCCGAGTCGCCTCTTCACTGTTGACGTGAGACTGGTGTTTTGCGGGTTCTATTTAATGAAGCTGCCAGTTGAGGACTTGTGAGGAGTCTGTTTCTCAAACTAGACACTCTAATGTACTTGTCCTCTTGCTCAGTTGTGTACCGGGGCCTCCCACTCCTCTTTCTATTCTGGTTAGAGCCAGTTTGTGCTTTTCTGTGAAGGGAGTAGTACAGTCGTGGCCAAACGTTCTGAGAATAACACAAATATTAATTTTCATAAAGTTTGCTGCTTCAGTGTCTTTAGATATTTCTGATCAATTTTATGTTATTTTAATGGACAAATGTGTTTTTCTTTTCAAAAACAAGGACATTTCTAAGTGACCCCAAACTTTTGAACGGTAGTGTCTATAAATAAAGTACCAGTCAAAAGTTTGGACACACCTACTAATTCCAGGGTTTTTCTTTATTTTGACTATTTTCTACACTGTAGTGATGACATCAAAACTATGAATTAACACATATGGAATCATTTAGTAACCAAAAAATCTATCAAAATAGTTTTTAGATTTCAGATTCTTCACCATTTGCCTTGAATGGGTGGCCACGGCACTCAAAGGAGTGATTGAAAAAGCTTCTTCTACTTTCCTCAACTTACAAGTCATTTTCTCTACCCTGCTACCACGATAGTACTTTCACCCTGCCACCATACAGAGGGTAAACACAAGTATTTCCTGTGACTGTGCCTCAAAACCAAATGTCTACCTGGCCCACCACTCCACCCTGGACCAGCCTTTATGACCAGGTCCACCTTCGCCCACCTTCGCCCTCTAAAGGACATCGCCCTCAACCAGACCTGCGGGACCCCCCCCCCCCCCCCCTACATCCAGACAACAGCACCACCAGCCAATCAATAACCCCTTAAACCAACCATGCACACACCTCATATAGGCCCCCTCAGATCAGACCTATGCCCCTCCTACCCACCCCATGCCCCCCACCCCCGCAAAAGAAGGCCTCAACATGGAAATCACACATCCGCCCAGGCCGTGAGCAGGCAAACAGACCCAACCCCCACTCTTACACTAGACCAAGCCAATGGCATGTACCAGATGCTCAGCAGGCTCTGCTCACACTTACTGGTCTGAGGCCAAACCACACGACCAACAACATTGGACACTTTATGGAACACAAAGCTTTTACTATCTCATCCTGGAATATCCAAGGCCTGATGTCATCTGCCTTTGGACTGAAGAGCAGGAACCTGAACTTCACTTAAGAAATCAAAAATACAGACATTGTCATCCTACAAGAAACCTGGTATATAGAGGATATGGACCCACTGGTTGTCCTCTAGGTTACAGAGAGCTGGTAGTCCCATCCACCAAACTACCAGGTGTGAAACAGGGAAGGGACTCAGGGGGTTTGTGAATTTGGTATAGAGCAGACAACTCGATTACATTTGTCAAAACAGGAACATTTTACATCTGGCTGGAAATTAATAAGGAAATGATCTTAACAGAGAAAAAATGTCCTCCTTTGTGCTACCTATATCCCCCCACTAGAATCCCCATATTTTAATGAAGACAGCTTCTCCATCCTGGAGGGGGAAATCAATCACTTCCAGGCCCAGGGACATGTACTAGTCTGTGGTGACCTAAATGCCAGAACTGGACCAGAACCTGACACACTCAGCACACAGGGGGACAAACACCTACCTGGAGGTGACAGCATTCCCTCCCCCATATGCCCCCCTAGGCACAACTACGACAACATAACCAACAAAAATGGGTCACAACTCCTGCAGCTCTGTCGCACGCTGGGTATGTACATTGTCAATGGTAGGCTTCGAGGAGACTCCTACGGTAGGTACACCTATAGCTCATCTCTTGGCAGTAGTACTGTAGATTACTTTATCACTGACCTCAACCCAGAGTCTCTCAGAGCGTTCACAGTCAGCCCACTGACACCTCTATCAGATGACAGCAAAATCACAGTCTACTTGAACAAAGCAATACTTAAATCCTGAGGTATCAAAGCCAAAGGAACTGAATAATATTAAGAAATGCTATAGATGGAAGGAAAGTAGTGTGGAAACCTACTAAAATCCAATTAGGCAACAACAAATTCAATCCCTTCTAGACAACTTCCTGGACAAAACGTTCCACTATAATAGTGAAGGTGTAAACTTGGCAGTAGAAAACCTAAACAGTATATTTGACGTCTCAGCTTTCCTATCAAATCTAAACATGTCAAGCAGACAACCTAAGAGAATTAACAAAAGTGACAAATGGTTTGATGAAGAATGCAAAAACCTGATAAAGAAGTGGAGAAACCTGTCCAACCAAAAACATAAAGACCCAGAAAACCTGAGCCTACGCCTTCACTACGGTGAATCACTAAAACAATACAGAAAACCTGAGTCTACTCCTTCACTATGGTGAATCACTAAAACAACACAGAAAACCTGAGTCTACGCCTTCACTACGGTGAATCACTAAAACAATACAGAAAACCTGAGTCTACACCTTCACTATAGTGAATCACTAAAACAACACAGAAAACCTGAGTCTACACCTTCACTATGGTGAATCCCTAAAACAATACAGAAAACCTGAGTCTACTCCTTCACTATGGTGAATCACTAAAACAATACAGAAAACCTGAGTCTACGCCTTCACTATGGTGAATCACTAAAACAATACAGAAAACCTGAGTCTACGCCTTCACTATGGTGAATCACTAAAACAATACAGAAAACCTGAGCCTACACCTTCACTATGGTGAATCCCTAAAACAATACAGAAAACCTGAGCCTACGCCTTCACTATGGTGAATCACTAAAACAATACAGAAAACCTGAGTCTACACCTTCACTATGGTAAATCCCTAAAACAATACAGAAAACCTGAGCCTACGCCTTCACTATGGTGAATCACTAAAACATTACAGAAAACCTGAGTCTACGCCTTCACTGTGGTGAATCACTAAAACAATACAGAAAACCTGAGCCTACGCCTTCACTATGGTGAATCACTAAAACAATACAGAAAACCTGAGTCTACGCCTTCACTATGGTGAATCACTAAAACAATACAGAAAACCTGAGTCTACGCCTTCACTATGGTGAATCACTAAAACAATACAGAAAACCTGAGTCTACGCCCTCACTATGGTGAATCACTAAAACAATACAGAAAACCTGAGTCTACGCCTTCACTATGGTGAATCACTAAAACAATACAGAAAACCTGAGTCTACGCCTTCACTAGGGTGAATCACTAAAACAATACAGAAAACCTGAGTCTACGCCTTCACTATGGTGAATCACTAAAACAACACAGAAAACCTGAGTCTACGCCTTCACTATGGTGAATCACTAAAACAATACAGAAAACCTGAGTCTACACCTTCACTATGGTGAATCACTAAAACAATACAGAAACACACTACGGAAAAAAAAGGAACAGCATGTCAGAAATCAGCTCAATGTATTTGAAGAATCCATAGAATCGAACCACTTCTGGGAAAATTGGAAAACACTAAACAAACAAACAACACGAAGAATTATCTATCCAAAATGGAGATGTGTGGATAAACCACTTCTTCAATATTTTTGGCTCTATAACAAAGAATAAACAGCAAAACCATATCCATGATTAAATACACATTTTAGAATCAACTATTAAAGACTACCAGAACCCACTGGATTCTCCAAATACATAGAATGAACTACAGGACAAAATACAAACCCTCCAACCTAAAAAGGCCTATGGTGTTGATGGTATCCTCAATGAAATGTGAAAATATACAGACCACAAATTCCAATTGGCTTAATACTTAAACTCTTTAACTTCATGCATCTTCCCCAATATTTGGAACCAATCGCAATCCACAAAAGTTGAGAAAATTCTACCACAATAATCTGTATTATCATTAACAGTAGGCATGTACATTTCTTCAGTGAAAACAATGTACTGAGCAAATGTCAAATTGGCTTTTAACCGAATTACCGTACGACGGACCACGTATTCACCCTGCACACCCTAACTGACAAAGAAACAAAACAAAACAGAGGCAAAGGCTTCTCATGTTTTGTTGATTTCAAAAAAGCTTTTAACTCAATTTGGCATAAGGGTCTGCTATACAAATTGATGGAAAGGGGTGTTGGGGGAACAACATTTGACGTTATAAAATCCATGTACACAAACAGCAAGTGTGGGGTTAAAATTGGCAAAAAACAAACACATTTCTCTCCACAGGGCCGAGGGGTGAGACAGGGATGCAGATTGAGCCCCACCCTCTTCAACATATATTTCAACGAATTGGCGAGGGCACTAAAACAGTCTGCAGCACCCGGCCTCACCCTGCTAGAATCTGAAGTCAAATGTCTACTGTTTGCTGATGATCTGGTGCTTCTGTCCCCAACCAAGGAGGGCCTTACAGCAGCACCTAGATCTTCTGCACAGATTCTGCCAGACCTGGGACCTGTCAGACCTGGGACCTGTCAGTAAATCTCAGTAAGACCAAAATAATGGTGTTCCAAAAAAAGGTCCAGTCACCATGGCAACACAAATACAAATTCCATCTAGACACCGTTGCCCTAGAGCGCACAAAAAAAACCGATACATACCTCGGCCTAAACATCATTGCCGAATACCCATTCTAGCAGTATTCATCTGTCTCTATCTAGGCGTGTCCGAGTACCCATTCAAGCAGTATTCATCTCTCTCTTTATGGTCATGGCAAGTTTAATTACTTACATTGTCAAAGTATACATATGTCTCTCTCTCTCTGTTTTTTATCCCCTCTGTCTGTCTGTCTGTCTCTCTCTGTCTGTCTGTCTGTCTGTCTCTCTCTGTCTGTCTGTCTGTCTGTCTGTCTGTCTGTCT